>NW_027509591.1:857500-1060000 GCF_048541705.1 Temnothorax americanus
CAAAACTGATAAATCAGTCACTTCAATTCGTGACTGTCGCGAGCAATTAATTATTTAGTGAAAACTTATTTAGTGCCACCTTTGACGTTATTAAATTTTACAGTCAATACTACTTTCGGATACCGATTTCCAAAAAGATCGGTAACGAAAAATTATACAGTTTATAGCACTCCCGGGGAAATTTTAGCCCTACTTCATATATAATTTTTTGCGATTCGGTCAATTAATTCCCGAAAAATTTGAAAAATTTCTGATACCGGCTTCCAAAAAAATCGGTAACAAAAAATTATACACTTTTTAACATTTTCCGGAAAATTCTACCCCCGTTTCATATACAATTCTTTGAGATTCGGTCAATTATTTTTCGAAAATTAAAGAAATTAAAAAAACCGGTTTCCAGAAAATCGGTAACAAAAACTGTACACATTATGGCGCTCGCCGTAAATTTCTACCCCCTACTTCATATACAATTCTTTCAGATTCAGTCAATTATTTCCCAAAAAATTGAAAAAATTTCCGTACCGGCTTCCAAAAAGATCGGTAACAAAAAATTATACATTTTATAGCACTCCCCGGAAAATTCTATCCCTGTTTGATCTATAATTTGTTGAGATTTGATCAATTATTTTTCGAAAAATAGGAAAAATTAAAAAAATCGGTTTCCAGAAAATCGATAACAAAAAACTATACACATAGTGGCACTCCCCGGAAAATTCTACCCCTATTTCATATACTTTTGGTAAAAATTCGGTTCAGGGGTTTGGGCTGGGCGTTGATGAGTCAGTCAGTCAGTCAGTCAAAACAATCGTGAAAAAAACACATTTTACCTCTTTTCACCCCCTTAGGGGTGGAATTTCTAAAAATCCTTTCTTAGTGGATGCTTACGTCATGAGAGGAATACACCCTCCAAATTTCAAGTCTCTAGGTTCAGGGGTTTGGCCTGGGCGTTGATGAGTCAGTCAGTCAGTCAGTCAATCAGTCAGTCAGTCAGTCAGTCAGTCAGTCAGTCAGTCAGGACATCTTCCTTTATATATATAGATATAAAATATAAAAAATAAAAATATAAAAATATAAAACATATTATATATAATATGTAGTATTGTGAGATCATGAAATAAACAGTCAGTCATAAATTTTATCTCTATATAAAATATATATAATATGTACCAATGCTCACACATATGCAGGGTACTATATTATTTGTGTTATGCTCTCTGGCAGGGCATTTATTTTTACATATTTCAAGACTGACAAACCGTTACCACTAATGTAAATTTACATAAAATAAAGAATATATTGTGAAAATAATAATTTATTTCAAAATTAGAACAATTATACAATGTTATATATATAGTGATTTGCATTAATATTCGGACATTTTACAAAAAATATATTTTTGCATAAATTACATTTACATATAAATTAAATTACTATAACTTCAATAGTTCAATATTTTGTAGGGTATCATTTTGTGCTTCAACTTACTAAAAAAAACATTTCTTAAATAAATATACCGATTAATTTTTTTCAAGTATTATGATGTCCGAATATTAATGCGAGGCACTGTATTATTACATTATAAATTATAAATATACAATTAGTCCATTTATAATTACGTTATAGACAGAACGAGCCCAAAACACTAAGACTCTTTACAAACTCCTTTATAGCTCAAAACCTTTAGCAAGCGCTTGCCAACGTACAGCTCCTGCTTCATTAGGTGTATGTCACAAACCATTTTCTCAAAAGTAGCAAAAGTCACTGTTATACTCCTCTTGAAGATTTTTTAATTTTTTTTCCACTATTCTGGTCTGGAACTTGAGATACTGTATTTCATCCGCCTTAGACGATGGAGCAGAGATGAGATTTAAATTGGAGCTCTGCAGAAAGATCAAGGTTAAGTAACAGTACTATTAGGGTCGACGGATATTTGTAATTTATTTGAGATGAAAAATCTGAATTTACCTCACACATATTCAGAAATGGAACAGCAGGTTCGCTGATATGACAGTGAAACAACTTGCTCTTTCTCCCTGCACAAAAGAAAATTATTGAAAAGCGTAAAACTTGGTAGGAGCCTATAACCTCGAACGACCCTGCCAAAAATGACCGATTGAATCCGATTAAAAATTTTGAATCCGCATGAATCTGGATTCTTGATCCGGAAATCACGGATTTATAACGATTACACCGAATGAAAACGATTGAAACGGATTGGTATTCAAGAATGTAATTTCAATCGGATTCTATCGGTTTAAATCGTTACACGCAGAAAATTTTTCTCGAAAATACAAGTATACACGAACAAAGTAAATACCATACTAATCTTGCACGGCTAGGATATAGTCATAATATGCAAAAAATTTCAAGAAAGTATAGGAAATTTAGAGAGCAAAGAATAAAAATATGGCTGATGGACAAAAAACGATGTCTGTTGCAGTCATGGCAAAAACATAAATTGCTGTTATAAGCTGTGGCGGCCAGGGCCAGCTGTCCGCCACGAGCAAACTTGAGAACGCTGTAGAAACCCTGCCGAGCTGCCCTAGATATAGGGGTCAATGTTGAATCTTAATCACGCGAGAATATACTGGCGATGCGCCGCGTAGCGGGCGCGAGCCGAACCCTTTCGCCGCGCGAGCCCGCGTTGCCGCTCGCGCCGCGCGCCTTCCGTCGTCCGTATATACATATTAGTATAGGACTTTTTTTACTTTTCTCATATTTCCTTGTTAGTATGGCAAACTTATTTACCTTTAGGTTACAAGATGTATCTGATCAAACTATTACTTTTCTATTGTCATATATTAATTTCCGGTTGAATACGCGTATATATTCTACCGGTGTGATGTAAATCTAGTACATTTTATTATGAGTATTCTACATTATTCGAGAAAAATTTTTTGCGTGTATGATTTCATAACGATTATACTGATTGGAAACGATTGAAACGGATTCGTACTCAAGGATGTAATTTCACTCGTTTTCTATCGATTTGAATCAGTCTAAATTGTTATGATTTCGTGAACTCCGAAATCACGAAATTATAATGATTTAAAGGGATAATAAAGCCGTCTGTAATACCGGCTTTTTTTCTTAGCACTAATCTTTTAATTAGCTTTATAGAAATGCAAAATTCTTGTTTAGAATTAAAGTACGCATCAAAATCTAGGTCATGGTGGTCGAATTTGTATCGAAAACGAGAAAAAATTAATATTTTTGTTAATTTTTGGTATACGTGACGAGAATATTTGCTTTGTACAAAAATTCCACAATAAATATCTACAAAATTAGACCGGCATGACCTAGGAACAACATTTAAAAACAATATCGTGCAATTAGATCTAAGATTGAAAGCCTAGAAAAAAAAGATTAGTTTAAATAAACTTTTATATGTGCAAAAGCACATTCAGGTTGACATTGCGTGTAGCGAGAGATGGCGCAGCAATCGAAACAAGGACAAATGCCTTTCGTTAGACAAGGACAGATATAGATATATGACATAGAAAACAGGATTAGAAATGTTGACATTACCGACGTCGAGGAAGTTCAGCCTTCACTTTAGGATCCCCTTAAACGGATTGACTGAGACCGATTCAAACTGATAGAATCCGTGAATTCCGGATATATAAACAGGATTATTTACTACTTTATTATAATTCCATTCTTTGTACTACAAATTTATTACAATGTGCAGTATTTATTTAACCCTTCAAAAACACACTTTTTTTTTATTCACGGAGAATCTGACTCTACACACACTTTGATCGTCCACCATTTTAAATTGACGAGTGCAATCAGCTTTAAAAAATTCCCAGATGTACTTGGAAAATTGTTAAATCAATTGATATAAATAAAAAGTGCCCTTGGAATTATTTACATATTTTAAAAAATTAAAAAAAAAAATTTTTTTTAAATTTTTAAAAATATGTAAATAATTTCAATAGCACTTTTTATTTATATTAATTAATTTAACAATTTGCCAAGTACATTTAGGAATTTTTTAAAGCTGATCGCACTCGTCAATTTAAAATGGTGGACGATCAAAGTGTGTGTAGTGTAGAGTCAGATTAACAGTGTTCTTTTAAAAAAAAGTTTTTTACAAAAAAAAATTTATTTTTTTATGTTTAATATTTTTGGCTAAAAATTTTTGTGGCAAAAAAAAAGAAAAAAGGGTCAAATTAACTCTGTGTGTTCTCAAAGGGTTAAATAAAAACATTTTACAGTTTTGCAAATATAGAATTCATGACTTTACCAAAAGGAAATCCTGTAGTAAGAACTCTATTACGTAAAAATTATGTGTCATATACAATTAAAGCGGATTTAATCCAATTCACATAGCTACTTTCACTACCCAATTTAAATGAATTAAGCGCAGATACGATTGAAACCGATTGAGTATTAGAATTTAGATGAATCCGGAAATATCGCATTAAATCCGATTTCGGTGTTGTATTAAAATTTCACGATTGATGCGGATTCAATACGATTCATGTGGTCATTTTATTTACCCGATTAAAATAGATTAAGATTAATACGATTGAAACCGATTCAGTCGGATTCAGATGAATCCGGAAATATCGCATTAAATCCGATTTTGGTGTTGTATTAAAATTTTACGATTGATGCGGATTCAACACGATTCATGTGCTTACTTTATTCACCCAATTAAAATGGATGTGCATTAATACGATTGAAACTGATAACGACGGATTCAGATTAATCCGGAAATACCGAATTAAAAACGATTCCGATTAATTTGTTATTAGAACCGATTCACTTCCAATCGGGCATCCGATTAACCGGATTGAAAACGCATTCATTTCGATTCAATTTCACCAAATTTAATACGGAACCAATCGGATTTAATCGGTCATTTTCAGCAGGGGAGCAACAAGTCTCTCTATATTCGAAAATGTCACGTTCGATGCATTTCATTATTTCATTTCTTAAATAAAAATTGATGTAATGTCGATACAGGTATTGAACTGCAACGAAGAATAAATACTTACTTTAGTAAACAGCACTGATTGCGCTGGCTAAAAGTAGATGGGCTAGATAGTGACGGCAGCAAGGTGGGGGTACGATCACAAGATGGCGACGGCAGCAAAGTGGGGGTAAAGTTTGCGTCTCTCTACTAATATAGGACTCTAGCCGGCGCGTGCCAAAGCGGCTACGTCAGAGCTCAAGAGAGAAGGAGACAGCCGTGGCAGCAGATCGTATGTCTGTCCTTCTCTCCTCGCTCGAAGCTTTCCGAGCGCCGGGCCGGCCGAGCGCGGCCGCCGCGGCCAGCATTTCCCCTCCAGCTGGCTAGTTCGGACACGAACCATTAGCACGGACGCAAACCATATGCAGTTACCGAGCGAAACGACGTAGTTGAGGCGCACTCTCTCAGGCGGCGCGTCGGCGTCGAAAAATGCAACACACGGTAAAGGCCGGGATGGCCTCTCTCAGGTTTCTCTCTGCTGTCACATACTGTTTACGCGAGCTTTACTTCTGTAGTAACTTACGATAATTCCTTCGCGTAAACGGGATTTTGTAGTAACTTGCGATAATTTACTCCGCGTAAACGAGTGATATATCGTAAGTTACTACAGAAGTAACGCTCGCGTAAACATAGTAATTATCGATAATTATAATATGCCAAAATACACTAAAAGCCCATTTTTGCAACTTTAACTGCAAATATCTCAAAATTGTGATGTGATAGAGTAATTTGGCAAACGGGATTATTTTCTGTTACTATTACTACGTTTACGCGAGCGTTACTTCTGTAGTAACTTACGATATATCACTCGTTTACGCGGAGTAAATTATCGCAAGTTACTACAAAATCCCGTTTACGTGAAGGAAAATCCCGTGTACGCGAAGGAATTATCGTAAGTTACTACTACTACGTTTACGCGAGCGTTACTTCTGTAGTAACTTACGATAATTTACCCGTTTACGCGGCGTAAATTATCGTAAGTTACTACAAAATCCCATTTACGCGAAGGAAAATCCCGTTTACGCGAACGAATTATCGTAAGTTACTACAGAAGTAACGCTCGCGTAAACGTAGTATACAGAAGTAACGCTCGCGTAAACGTATGTATATAATACGTTTACGCGAGCGTTACTTCTGTAGTAACTTACGATATATCACTCGTTTACGCGGAGTAAATTATCGCAAGTTACTACAAAATCCTGTTTACACGAAGAAAAATTCCGTTTACGCGAAGGAATTATCGTAAGTTACTACAAAATCCCGTTTACGCGAAGGAAAATCCCGTTTACGCGAAGGAATTATCGTAAGATACTACAGAAGTAACGCTCGCGTAAACACGTAGTAAGTACTAGATCTTCAGCATTCTTATTCAATTGTATTAACGCGCCTCTTCCTCGAGATCACATTGAATTAATCTTTATATAGTTTTATACCATGAACGCGTACTTTTACACATGAGCGCGCGAAGCGCTCTTACATATATGGCCAGCCGCCAGCTGCGATCAGACATAACACGGATGAAACGATGCTAAAAAAATTAAAAGGACGTTTGGCTGGGGAGGGAAAGCTTGTAATTTTTGGTTTTACAATTTCACTCTACTTTTCGCCTGTCTACGGAGAGATCGCGAGATATACAGTGTCTCTTTTATTTTCGCGATTTTTCCGCCCCTACCCTCCCCTTCCAAACATGTTCCATGGAAATTATTTCTATAATTATTGGAATTGCAAAAATTAAAAAAAAAAACGTGAGCAAGAAAATATTTGTGCGTCAAACAACATAATTTTATGAAAACTAGAAATATAGCAAGTTTTACGATATCTGAAAGATCAAGTAAGATATTCAGGTCGAAGACAGTATTTCACTCACATTTTTTTCTGCAATTCGTTGCTATTTATTTTCTGAAAAATAATAATTACAAAAGGACGCCGTGGGCAATATTTAGAATTAAGTATTACGCAAGCTTTGCAATCATCCGAAAGAAATGATCTCCCTTCAATCTATATACAATTCGTAGGAACATTATCGTACAACATTTCTCTGCCGCCGAAGAGTGAGCCTGGACCGAAGAACACTCCCAGAGCGAGAAACAGTCCTAGATCGACCCTCCCTCTCTCAGTCTCCTTGCGAGATCGGGGAACCGCGATCGCGTTTCGACGAGGCCTTCCCCTTGCCCTTGGATTTGGTCTCCCGTTTCCGGCTGATCGACGAGGTTGACGTGGTCGAGGCAGAGTCGGCTGGACTGGAGTGGCTCGAACCTTCCCGATCCCACCTCGTTAGCGTGTCCCGCAGATTCTGACCGTCGTTTTCCTCATACGTGTCTACGTCGACATGCAGATTGTCCTGGCCGTTGGACTCTAGATTGGCGCGTATCTCCCTACGCTGTTCGTCGGTGTGTTGAGGACAGCGTACCGATCTAGTGCACAACTTTTTCGTGTGTTCGGACACGACGCCGCAGATCTGCGTAAGCAACGCCCGTTTGTCCACAAGCGACATGTTCTCGTAGTTCGACGGCGAGCTCTCGTTGCTGCTGTGCACGTTATGTTCACCGCCGCCGCCGCCGCCGATAACGGCGTTCTCGCCGTTCCTCTGTGAGCCGCTACTGCCGGCGCTGGCGCCGGCACTGCCCTGTTGCTTCTGCTGCTTGCTCGAACGCTTGTTTACACCGTTGCGGTCCTTGCGAGGACGTTTGCGCTTATTGCCGCCGTCGTTGGTCAGGCTCCAGTCAACGTCGTCATCGTCGTCGCTCAACACACCACCGTAGTTGTTCATGTCCTTGGAGTTGTTTGCGATGCGAAGCGATGCGATACGTGAGCTGTTTCTACCCATGCCCATACATTTTGCCAGATGAGTAGCAAATCTGCAGGCCGCCACACCACGTTCGCAATTCGGACAATTGCATTCCTGAGATTTCTTCATTGGGTGCTGTCCGAACACGTCTAAGCCAGGCGAATCTAAAACAGAGAACAAAAGAAATTTTCAAAAAATTCCTTCCCTGTCTGTAGAATTATAAACAACCCATCTTCTCTCAATTGCTGCAATCGAATAAAACTCTCCTTAAATTGCCGAAAGTTTGTTACGTTTCCACGTACCGACAATAGCATAAGACCTGTCATCGGGAATGCCTTCTTCGATATCGAAACTGCCAGTCTTAGTTGTGCGGTGCACATCGAAAACGAAACCCATCAGAACCTCGTCTAACAAATCCTCGTAAATCTCCTTTGTAGCTGCTTCGACGTTCTCCGGCTTGCTCATAAAATCCATGAAACGCATGTTCAGCTCCTGGATCCTCTCTTCAGTTACGGACATCCTGGTTTGAGGATTAATTTATTTCTATCTAGATTCAAAATATAGACAAATGTAGACAATTAGCAATTGATTAATCAAGGTATCAATTTAACCAAAACAGTCCGATTATTCATCAAAGTAAATTAGGAGTATTGATATTTATTAGGAGTATTGGTATTTATGAAGATTAATAGCAAATTCATGGGTTTTTAAACAATCGTACATTCAAAGTCTATTTTTTTAATTTGAATATATAAAATTCAAACATGATAGATAAATTTACAGATAAATTTTACTCTAAACTTAGTAGTTAATAATAATTAAGGAATTAAATTAATTCTTCCCGCAGAAAGATTGCTGTGGAAACTCGTCGAAGCGTCGGTCGCACAAAATATCATTAAAATACTTGATGACACTTGCGGGACACCCGGTGTAGCATAGACAGGGGCTCTAACCTAAAAAGGCAAGCAACAACGAATCGACGAGTTAGAGTAATCCAGGTGAGTACCTTCAGAGCGAAACGAGAGCAAGCGAGGACATTCTTCGTTTTTTCGGTTTTCCGCGAAGAAAAATTGCGGATTGCGGTCACCGCGGATACCCGACACCAATATTCAGATTTCAGATATCCGCTCGGTCTTGATCACAGACGACACCTGCGCGACGCGCGACGACATGCGCGTCCGGTCATCACGTGTTTTTGGCGGAGGAGTGTATATATATATTTTTTCTCATTTACTACGTTTACGCGAGCGTTACTTCTGTAGTAACTTACGATAATTCACCCGTTTACGCGGAGTAAATTATCGTAAGTTACTACAAAATCCCGTTTACGCGAAAGAAAATCCCGTTTACGCGAAGGAATTATCGTAAGTTACTACAGAAGTGACGCTCGCGTAAACGTAGTAAGAGTGAATTTTGGAACGCAACCCAGAAGTAACGCTCGCGTAACGTAGTATGTGAGCCGTGAACTACAAATAACTATTCCCAAATTTTAGCCAAATTAATTAACGAATCTCATTAAACTTATGCTCGTTTTCATCAGTAAGATCAGCCGCAACCCGGTACATACAAAGCCAGATTTTCCACTTCGCGGCTCTTAAAATTTATATAATAAATAAAAAACGGAGTTAAAATGCAGTTTAAAGTACACCTCGAAGTACACTTAAGGCCTTGGCACATAGAAAAACTTAAGCAGTTAAACTTAAGCAGTAAGAAATCAACGGTATGGATTCGCTACCGCTTAAGGCCGTGGCACATAGAAAAACTTAAGCAGTAAAACTCAAGCAGTAAGCAAATCAGCCAATCACAATTAAGAACTTAAGGCACGGCCCTAAGCGGTAGCGAATCCATACCGTTAATTTCTTACTGCTTAAGTTTAACTGCATAAGTTTTTCTATGTGCCAAGGCCCTTAGGGGCCTTTATGTGTGGGAAGCACACACACACACACACACACACACACACACACACACACGGGGGGGGTGCGAGGGAGGGGGCCTTCGGCCCCCCCTCTTCCGCACCCACCTCGCCGGTAGGCAGCGTGGACCTCGCTTTACAACATAAAGTACATGTTAAGTTGTAAAGCGAAATTATAAAGTACATGCATGGGGGGGGGGGTGCAGGGGAGAAAAGCCTTCCTGTTCACGTGCGCTCACGCATTTAAGCCCCCTTGCACCCCTCCATGCATGTGCTTTATAATTTCGCTTTACAACTTAGAATGTACTTTAAGTTGTAAAGAGAAGTCAACGCTGCCTACCTAGTCCAGTCAAATTAGACAAAAAAAAGGTTTTTGCTCGGAAGTGAAGCGGTATCAATGAAACCTTTTTAGGGTTGTTGGGGGGATGTAGAAGAGCTTATTTCTGAGTTGTCGGGCTAATCGGACCGATGGGTTTTTAAGGGGGGGAGGGGAAATGAAAAATTTTGTTTTTTTGCAATAACTCGGCGAATTTTGACCGTACATGATTTACTAACGCCTCATTTTGTAGCTCTTTTAAAGCCCTACAATTCATTTTCTGAAGACCCTAACTTAAAATCAATATTTGTCGATTTTGGCATATACGTGCGCGTATAGAAGGTAGCACCATGAGTGCACGCCGTGCAAATTATTTGCACGACGTGCACGCGTCGTGAGCTCACTTTGCGGGCATTTTGTTATCTGGGAGGTTTCATTGATACCGCTTCACTTCCGAGCAAAAGCCTTTTTTTTGTCTAATTTGACTGGACTAACCGGCAGGGTGGGTGCGGGGGAGGGAAGAGCCGAAGGCCCCCCCTCGCACTCCCCGTGTGTGTGTGTGTGTGTGTGTGTGTGTGTGTGTGTGTGTGCTTCCCACGCATAATTAAACTAATGAAACTCCCAGCGTGAGACCTAATTGCTTGAATCAAGATGCTTGGTTATTCTGCACGAATAATTCATTTAAAATTGGCGCAGTTTTACATGCGCGTGCGACCCCAATGGCCGCAGGGCAACATACAGTGTTGCTGTATCTTGTCGGTATGACAGGAATCATACTCTAATTCCTGTCAACTTTAACCGTTAATATCTCGCTTCGCGGGGCAGAGCGACACTTTTTTTGCCATTCGGTCGTTTCGTGCAAAAACGCGTTGATTAAGCCCAAGTTGATCGAAATCGGTGAGGAGGCCATTATTCTTCAGATTTACCTTCTTTATTGCACTATTGGTAAAATATGTACTGGGTATTTTATCAGTCGAAATATTTGCATTTTACTTTAAATATTAGCGATTAAATCAGTAACGGCTTTAATGTGCACTGAGTGCGCACCAGTTCTGTCAATGAAAAACGCTATTATTGCCGACTGCCAGTTATGTCGCCAAAAAAGTTAAAAGTTTGACAACTCTCTTTTGACAACCGCAATTGACAAGAGCAACGTGGAATAACACTTTTCAATTAGCAGTTGCCATCGTTTGCGACGTATTGTAGAACCGGGTGAAACTAGAAAACGAATGCACCCCGTTTCTCTCGGAAGTACTAGTGGACTAGAGTCGAAGGACAGATTTGAGCTTGAGCACCACTGAAGGCACTGAAGTCGAAGTCGCGTGCGCGACCTGCGACCCAATAGCGGAATAGCGAACGAACAGACCAAAAGCAACTGAAAGCAACAAATTGTTGCTTTGCTTGTTGCGCGTCGTCAGTTCTTTGCTTCAACCGCGATTGAGCTTTATTAACGTTTGATTTTCATCAACAAAGATTGTCCCGCGTCATCTTTAGCAGTGGTGTGACGCGGACGAGATCGCTTGAAAAAGAACAAAAGGAGAGAGAAAGAGAAAGTACGGAGTATGGCAGACGCGTGAAAGACGACGACGACGCGCCCCTTGACGTAGGCCATTTTGTGTGGCATCGGGACTGATGAAAGGGCTTGTTCCTTCAGGGGCAAACGTACTTGCTCACTTTTTCTTCCCCAGGTACATGGTACATGTCTGCGTGGATCTTTCGGAGATTGTCCTTTTTGCACTCTTCTGGTAGGTTCATCGCCTACTAGGTGCGAGCGACTGAAATTCAGGACATTGCGTATAGTTTGCAGATGTCCTAATGCGGAACGGAAGCAGCAAGTAAGGAAAATCGTGGTCTGTCCAGAGAGAAGACCAACCTCTCTTTTGTATAGATAATTAAGGAAACGTCCTGGAAATAGAAAACAGTACGTGACGCAATGGCAGAGGCGGCAGAGAAGATAGGTGAGTAAAGTTGGTTTAGGCTCCTCTTTACAAGAGTAGGGCAGTTGTGTGTCTGAAATATAGAAGTTAAGAACACGTAAAATATTGTAGAGTCAATTTTATTCGATTTAATACACGTCAGTAGAGATAATTTATTAATACAGTAATAGTTTTATATGTATAATTTATATTTAGAAATATTCTTCTCTTATAAGTGATTTGAGATTTTTTTTCTACAACTGTAACACCCTGTATTTGAAAACGAATCTTCTTGCAGAGATCCTAAAAATTGAGGAGTATACTGATAATGTACTAATTGAGGATGGAACCACAGAGATCTTATTTGGTAATTTGATCATTCAGGAGTAAAATATTTAATACTATGATGATTCTAATTTAAAACGATATGAATATTCTATTTTTTTGCAGATGGGGACATCTCACAACCTATAGTAGTGGCCAGTAGAACATCTACTGATAATGAGAAAGGTAATTTATATTTTGTACTTATGTATATTAAAGATTTCTCAAAACTTATATACCATTGTATGATATACAAGGTGTTTCCTAAATAAGTAAAAAAAATTGAACGGTATATTCCATGACTTATTTTAGGAAGAAAAGGTCCTATAAACATATGTCTTAAATTGCTTTGTTTTTAAAAGGGTGTTAAAATTGTGAAAAAAATGAGAATATTTTGAAATTCTGGGAAATGTTTAAAGATATTATTTAAAGAACCTCGCTCAAAATGAGTTATTGGCGCACAACATTAAATCATATTCCATTTTGTAGGTATTATTGTGTACATTATTAAAAAAATAAGTTTCAAGTTCTGGGACGGTGGGTGGAAAAAATTATGGCCGGTTTAATTACTAGTCTTAATACCTATTCATTATCACCTTCACTGACAGAAAATGATATAAAAATATCTTCAATATGCTTTGACGGTAGTTTGATTCTTACGTTTAAGAGTAAATGTTTTTTTTTCTTTCTGCCAAAAAGTGAAATCCAGCCGCAGGCCTGAGTCTTAGCCGAACAAACCAATAGTTTGTTCGTCGCCATTTATCAACGTCAAAGTGTCCTGGGCGCAAAGAAGTCTGGACGATATCATAAAATATATATTATTTGATATAAAATTAGTGATATAATATTTAAGTTAAATAATGTAAAGTTTTAGTGCCAATTAGCTAATATTACATATAGTAATATGCTAAATTCACATCCTAGAAAGTATCTTTCCCTATAAGACTTGAGACTGTTATTATTTCTGTCAACCTCCTTTACAAATGCATATAGAAGTCAAGTATGTGCGTTCATGACCCAAAACACCTTAATAAAATGACCGAGGTTCTTTGGTATGCGCACATGTATTAAAAACCATTTTCCAGCATCAATATTGACCAGTATTGATACACATGATTGTATTTACAGCTTTTAATATCAATTTTTTACCTTATCTCGAAAGCGGTGCATTATTTAAAAAAAAATTAGAGGCAATTTTTGTAGTTTCGGTTCGGGAATTTCAAAAAATTGTTAAATTTAAAAAAAAACATTGACGTACCATTTTCTCATTAAAAAGACTTAATATGATTACCCATACGTATGCCCCTGGTGGATCTGAAAATGTTTTATCAGTACTGAAAAATGGTTCTTAATACCACATGTAAGTATACTAATTTTGAATAAAATATCTTTAAAGGTTTTCCAGATTTTCGAAATTTTCATATTATTTTTCACAACTGACACCCTGTATTTTGAAAACGAAGTAGTTTAGGGCATATATTTATGGGACCTCTTCTTTTCAAAATAAGCTGTGGAATATTCTCTTCAATTTTTGTATTTACTTAGCAAATATTTTGTATATCTTGATAAGATATCTTTGTTATTAAATTTTTACAATTGCGTAATTTTTAAAATTAGATTTTAACATCTTAGCTGCGTTTGCTTTGGACGCTTACGTGATGTATCTTTATTGCTCATTATATGTTGAAGAAAGATAGAATAATACTTTCAGTACAAAAGTATCCAAAGCGAACACAGTCCTTGTGTGTATGTTTTTAAATATATTCGCAACGCTTGCAAGTTTATATATAATAGTATAATTTTGATGCTTTACTTTATTATTTTGTTTTGTTCGTCACATAGATATGTATAGATAAAGCATTGTCCCAGCTTGTAGAGGTCCTCCGCTTGTTAAGATAACAATAACTCAAGATAATTTTGATAGAGAGGATATATATTTTTATATCTCGTGCATTCTCCTGGCGACCATAGCAAGGACTGCGCAGAACGAACGGCCGCTAGGACAAATGTACAACTGTGCATCCGCGAAGAATGAAAATATACTTCCTTGTCCTACTTATTTTACAATTAGCATAGGCAAAAGCAAGATAATGCTTTATCTATATATAATATATCTATGGTTTGCTGTATTATCGTTTATTTTATTTTGTTAACAGATGATTTGGTTATTTCAATTATAACTGATTATCAATGTGTGACATGTCACCGTGTTTTTCAGTCAAAGGATGTAAGTTGTAATTTTATTTTTCTTGTTCTTTTTTGAGTTTAAGTTTTATACATATCCATCTCGCTCTCATGGTTTTCGTTTCTATTAATGATTTCTATTTCTTATAATTCTGAGATAGATGTTGCAGAAACATGTAGACATGTGCAGAGAGGAAGATGACTCGACTAATATCATGGGACTTGATAATATAACCAGTTATGATTCAGAAGAAGAGGATGAAGATGAGGATGATCCTCTAGTAAATTTAAGTGCTGAAGGTATGTGGCTATGTATTGAACAAGAGTGTCTGTTCATGCTCATGTTACAGAGAATTTCACAGTCTGACTGTATTCCTAGATTCGGATTCTAAGGGTCAAAAAAACAATAATGAAAAACCTGTCATCAAGCCCGTGCCCGAAACGCAGTGTCATTGCTGCGCGGAAGACTTAAAGACGGCACATAGCGGCGGAGAATATAAGTGTTCAAATTGCGATTTCAGTTTCAAGAAAAGGGCGTCTCTGGAAAGACATGTTATAGTCATACATTGGAAGTGCGATTCATGCACATGTAACGAATGCGGTTCTTCCTTTCGTGACAAGAAAGCTTTGAATAAGCATCGCTATACGACACATGGAGATCGCAAAATTTTTAAGTATGTAAATATGTACACATGCAATACTTATAAAATAGTTTCCCCAATTATTGCCGTAATTAATTACACTGATGGTCTACAACAAAAATGCTTTGAAAACGAAATTAGCTATCTTTACTAATTTGTGATCACATAATCCGAATATGTTAGTGAAAATTATTAATTAGCTCTAGTTTCGATGATAGGAGGTTAAAACCCGAAAAAACGCTTTTTTGACACTTTTTTGATCGACTGTACTTTCTCAACAAAACATGATAAACAACTCGGAAACGTTTCAAAAGAAAGCTCATATCTTCTAGTTTATCATGAAAAAATTGAATTTTTTGCAAATATAATATTTGCATTCCTGGGGTAATTTTTAATTGTATTTAGGGGTTTGTGTACACGTGTCTGCCTGTCTATATCCATTGCAATTTCCTAATGGACATTGCAATTTTAGTATCAGATTTGTATTCGGAGACCTCAAAAATCGCTTATTTTACTTGTATACATCTCATTTAGACACTTGATAGGTTACTACTTCTAACCATAACGAGGTTCATTTTTAGGGGTAGTTTGAAAAAGTTTTAAGTTGTAGCATGGGCAATTTTTTTTTTTTTTTTTTTAGTTTTGTCAAAATGCCTCGTGAACGACATGAATGGCTAACACTATTAGTTAAGGTTAGGAAATTGCAGTTGATATAGACAGGTAGACAAGTGTACATAAACCTGCAAATAAAATTAACCCTTTCGCGACGGTGGAGCTGGCCGCCACTACATTACCGCTATATGGAAAAACGGGTTGCAAGTGTCCATTATACGGACGGATAGAGTCCGCGATGAGTTGGCGCAGAATTTGCTTTTATTTATCAAACAATATTATCTTTGTAAAGTTTACTTAATAAGAGATAAATAATTGTTGTTACACACACAATGAGTCGGGCACTTATTTGTGGCAAGCAGAGATTACTACACAGAGAGAATCAGTCTCGCGGGCGGTCACTATAGTGGCCATTCTTTGCGAAAGGATTAAAAATCACCCCAGGAATGCAAGTTTTACATTTGCAAAAATTTCAATTTTTTCTCATAAAATAGAAGATATAAGCTTTCTTTTGAGATAATTCCGAATTATTTATTATATTTTGTTGAAAAGTTACAGTCGATCAAAAATAGCCAAAAAAGGTTTTTGGGGATTTCAACTCTTTATATCATCGAAACTAGAGCTAATTAAAAATTTTCACTAAATTCGGATTCAGCGTCCTCAAATTAGTAAAGATTAGCTGATTTCTTTTCCGAAGCAGAAAATGAGTTCGTAGACCAGTGTTATATGATATATAACACTAAATTGATTTAAGTTATTTTTATCTTGATGTAAAAATATCGCTATAAAATTTTGACTTTATAATAGTTTGTCACATTTTCTATTTATTTTGCTTTTTTTATTAATTACTTTACGATTTTTATTTTTACATATTTCTACTTTAGATGTGAGCCTTGCGATACTTACTTCTCCCGGAGCTATCACTTAAATCGGCACATAATGCAATCTGGCTGTCACGGTAACATACTTAATACGTTCAGTTGTCAAGTAAGTATAATATTTATCCATTGATTCTTTAAAATATTAAGGATTCACTTATAATGATCGAATGAATAATGTTGTAGGTTTGCAAGAAAGATTTTACGCGTAAAGATAACCTACGGGAACACTTGCGTACTCATGCAGGAACGCCTCAGAGACAAAAAAAGAAGTGTAAATATTGCCCGAAGGGATTCTTTACGAACCAACAATTGTTAGTACATGAACGCATGCACACGGGAGAGCGACCAGTCCAATGCGATTTATGTCCGAAGACATTCCTGTCGCCACTTGCGCTGAAAAAGCATCGTCGTGTACACACCGGAGAAAAGCCGTTTGAGTGTAAATACGTAAGTATTTTTTACCGAGACGGCACATTTACGTGTATTTATGCAACTTGTTAATATTACGTGTTTCTCTCGAACGATAATTAAGTAAATAACACTAATTTTTATCGCGTCGTTTATATTACAAGCTAGCGTTATGGATGGAAAAAATATTGCCGTAAGTTTTTAATGGCACATAAACTATATTCAATTAAGGTGATGCTGGAGTCGTCTGTATAACCGACAAAATTACCATTTTCTATGTTATTGACTTATATCTGTCCTTGTGTAGACAAGGATATAAACAAGGATAGCACCTATATATTGCACGCCTACACACGCACAAATCGTCATACTGCACACTGTACTCTTATATTAGACTTCTAATTCTCGATTTGGAGGGTTTATTGATGTTTTTCTTGTTGTGCAATTCAGGGAAACTCGTTTTCACGTTCGTATTAATGGTATATCTTTTATATGAAGCACATCTTGTGATGAGTTGACAGCGATCGCTGTAAACTCGAGACGCTATATTAGGATAAAAGTAGGTAAGGAAATCTGTAATTCCGTAATTTTTTCTCATTTTGTAAATAAAATCGGAGTTTCCCTGAATCATTGATGTATGTACTGCAATTATGTAGAAGCATTTTTAATTCTATCATTTCTATGTTATCGACCTATATCTGTTCTTGTATATATAGACAAGGATATATAGCCCAGTCGATAGAGCCCGAAAAAGCCGCTGAAATGGTATTAATTCCGGGAAGCAATTTTTTTTTTTTACTGTTGCGGAGGGTCATGGGTAGTCTAAAACCGGATTTTCGGGATTCTAACTCTGGAGCGTTAGCCGCCATTTTGATTAGAAGAGTGATTTTGTAAATATCTCGCTTATTTTCAACTTTAGAATGAAAGTGGTAATAACCAAACTTGTAGAAAATTTAATACTCTACAATTTTGGTTCTTATCATTTTTTACCTAGGATCGATATTTTGGGTCTTAGGCCGGTATTCATAGTTATTTAAGACCGTCTTAAGTTCGATTTTAAGATGTCATGAACCAATCACAGAGCCGTATTAGCTTTTTAAGACATTACTTAAGACGATCTTGAAGACTATGAATATCGGTCTTAGACTCGAAAATGGGGGGTGAAATTTTTTTTTATTTTTTGAGTAAACGCACATAAACTTTACCCTCGTGGTGGTGCGGAAAAGATGTTTTTCATTATACCAAGTAAATTCCAAAAAATAAAGAATTTTACCCCTACTTTCGAGTCTAAGACCCAAAATATCGATCCTAGGTGAAAAATAATAAGGATCAAAATTGTAGAGTATTAAATTTTCTACAAGTTTGTGATTACTACTTTCACTCTAAAGTTGAAAATAAGCGAGATATTTACAAAATCACCCTTCTAATCAAATTGGCGACTAACGTTCCAGGGTTAGAATCCCGAAAATATCCGGGATTAGACTACTCATGACCCTTCGAAACAGTAAAAAAAAAAAAAAAATCGCTTCCCGGAATTAATTCCATTTAAATGTCTCTATCGACTGGGTTAATAGACAAGGATAGCACCTAATATTGCACGCATACATACGCACGATACACACCGACATCATACTTTTATATTACGCTTTCAAATCTTGATTTGGGAGGTTTATCGATGTTTTTATTGTTGTGCAATTCAGGGGAACTTGTTTTCGCGTTCGTACCAATGGTATATCTCTTATATGAAATACATTTTGTGACGAGCTGACAGCTCGCCGCAACTCGAGACATCATATTGGGATAAAAGTAGATAAGGAAATCTGTACTTCCGTAAAATTTTTTCTTGTTTTCTATATAAAATTGGAGTTCCCCTGAATCATTAATGTATGTACTGCAATAGGGAATTTGCATGAAAAAAATATTACTTTTTTTTGTTTGTAATTTAAATATACATTATTATAAATTTATTTACAACAAAATTTTTAATTTTAATCAATAAATAGGTATTCACAAATGAAATTAAATTTTAATAATATTTGAAATTTTTTGTGCTATGAGAAAACGATTTTGATTGGCTGACATCAAGTGCATGACGTCACATTGCAATAGTCTCAACTCTCCGTCTGCTAGGTTGCGTTCGGAAACGTCACCCGAGTGCACACGAGTATACTCCCTTCTCTTTCTATCTCAGCGAGTTAAGCCCCTTGCACAATGCCAGGCAACAGGCAATAGGAACAGGAAATAACCAAAAAATCGTTAATTACAACCTAAAAAATTCGAATGCTATGATTGGTTGGCAATAGGCAATAGGCACATAATTTCCAACGTGACGGAAACTCTGTGTCTATTGCATGTGTCACTGTTTATTCTGCATTTATACATGATTTCTGATTTCTATTCCCTGTTCCTATTCCCTGTTGCCTGGCATTGTGCAAGGGGCTTTATAGGTTATGTCAGCGTCAAACGGGAAGATTCTATTTGTATTCTCATGTTTTTATCTTGAGGTACATAATAACTATTTTATGTTATACAGTTTACAGTTTACCTGATGTTTTAATAACAGTACTTTTACATAAAGGTACAAAACACGTTTTATGTGTCTTTGCTTTACTCATTTTTCAAAATAAATGATTGTTTCAATGGTTAGAAGTATTACTTTAATGCGGTGTGACGTCATACGGCGTTCGGGAAGACTCAGTCGTTTCCGGACCGTTTTCGGCATTTCAAATAATGCAATATTTTATTATTTATTTTCTCGCTTATTTTGGGTTAAAAAATTACAAAAAAATGACAATTAAAAGAACATACAAATTATTTAATGCAATTTTTAAAAAAAATTATGCAAATTCCCTATTCTGGAAAAGGATTTTTAATTCTGTCAAATTAATACGACGCTACGTCACGGCAAAAAATACGGCTTCAGCATCACCTTAAAGATATTTCAAAATGCACAAATTACACATTTTTGCTTTACAAGAGCCATTTATAAAATACACTTCTTATGCGAGTACTAGTACTAAGAATTGTTTTCAGTGTCAAAGGAAATTTGCCGCTCGCGAAACGCTAAACCGTCATCAACGGACGCACACGGGCGAGAAACCACACGTGTGTCAGTATTGTGGAAAATCGTTTATACAGGCAGCGCAATTAAGGGCACATGTGTTCCATCACACCGGAGAGAATGGTTTCTATTGCGATATATGTGGCAAGGCGTTTAATCGGAAGGCGCGTTTGAATATTCACAAGAAATTTGTACACGAGGGAGCGATTCCATTCACATGTGAAGCCTGCGATAAGGGTTTTACACGAAGGGAGGACTTGGTGAAACACAGGCTGTTACACACTGGCATCAAACGTATGCGCATTTATGTTAAAGAAAATTATTGCAATGAATATAATATTTTTAAAATAAATTACATTATTTTTTTTTTATTTGTTATATGTGTTATGTATGGATCCCTTTTTGCATTGTTTTCAGCGTTCAAATGCGATAAGTGTCCAAAAGCTTTTTCGGCGAAGTCATCGCTGCAGGCTCATCTCAACACTCACAGACGCGAACCTCCTCAGTCGTGCGTTGAATGCAATCGAGTGTTCATCCGGCAAGATTGTCTGATGCGGCACATTCGCGCGAAACATCGAGAATTGTTGGAGGATGTAATGAATGAGGTCGAGAAGAAGCATTTGCAAACGCAGTTATACAACATTGCGTCGGCCGCTGCTGCCAAAACAAAAACTGGCGAATCTAGAAGACTCTCCACCGATGAGTTGTTGAAGGCCATTATAGATCTCTTGAGGATACTTATTGACGAGGAAACATTACAGGTATTTAATTTAATTTAACTTTATTTTATATCGCCTTTTACATTAGTTACTGATTTAATTTTAATATTGATAGTTGTTTGGTTGGCCGGAAGCTCCGATACAAGACATCCTCGAAGCCGTGATCAGAAGATGCGGACACGAGCCGATAACATCGGAGGCCAATGTAATGTTCACCGAGAGGCTACGACAAAACGTCAAGCTTCTGTTCACCGTTGTCATCGACACAGTGAACGATGAAACAGTGAAATCTCTCTTGACGACGAAAACCGTGGACGATGTCATTCTCCATGTTTTGGAAATATCTAACCGAGATTAGGAACGAAAAGACATTACATAAAAGACGATCATACTTTTCCTTTAAGCTTTGTGTTCACAATGCTAGAAATCGGTCCAAATCCTCGATCCGAGAAAAAGTTGCTAAAATTCGAATCGTGGACATAAGCAACACGGATGAATATCTCGAATAGAAATCTTATACAGAAAAAATGCATCGTGTTCCATTTTTCTGTATTAATTACTAGGTTCATATCGATTCAATTTCTTTTTTCTTCCTCATAGAGGCTTTGTTTTCGTAAAATTCGTATATGAACCTTTGATTGCGTATAAAGTTGGGTCTAATCAATCAAATTTAAGGCTCCTGGTCCCTGAGCCGAGAGCTCTGCGTTGACGGTGGCGCCGTACCGTCGCGGCAGAAATAAGAACTCTTTCCTCTCACTCTCTCCAATGGAGAATTCTGTCTTGTGACATGTTGACAACCTCATTTTAAGTTGCGGTATATTTCTTTATTATTTGCTCTGTACTTGTGCTCTAACGTTTAACGTATTCGTGAAACTCGTCAAATTGACCGGATGATAAGATTTGCAAGAAATATATATGCGGAAGGAACATTTACCACTCCTTTCGATAGTCGAAAAACGGCTTATTTTCCGTATGTTTAGACTTCGTTTTATGGCTGTTTATTGTCGAGGGAAAAGGATAGTATCCGGTCAATTTTTGAAGTGTGCTGAAACGATCTGTCGTGATTTTTTATTGAAATGTCTTTTTATTTCGGAAAATACCGCAACTTAAAATTAGGTGTTTTCCTCGCCTCGATAGTAAGAATCCAATATGGTCGCGGTGACTACCCAGGAGCCTTAAAATAATTATATATGAAATAGGGGTAGAAAAAACCAAAGAAAATATTGTTTTTTGAGTTTTTGATGCCAATATGTTCAGTGTTCTAAAACGTCGAAAAATTGCGTTAAAAAAATGCGCGCGCGCGCGCGGATTTGATGTCCGTTCTAACTTCCGCAAATTTTGAGATATCGGGCTTAATTTTTTTCTTAAATGTAGAGTATCATTGAAGGAAAGTTGGTATTGAATTTTGACGATGATCGGTAAAGGGGTTTATTTTTTATAAAATTTTGAATTTTTTGAAAAATGTGTGACAGCTCTAACTTCCGCAAATTTTGAGATATCAGGTTGTTTCTAATTCTATTATATTTTTCAGTCTTTTCTACCTCTATTTCATATATAATATTTTAAGATTTGATTGATCCATCTTTATACGCGATCAAAGGTCCATATGTGAAGTCCATATTTGGACCATGTAGCCTGAACTTCCAAAGTCAACATCGATTTGACATTGCGTCAATTGTAAAACCCTAATTGTGCTGACCTTACTAAGCTGACCCTTTTTCAAAAAGGTTAAATTTAACCCTTAAATGCCACCCGGGGTCCAGAGGACGCCAGACCCTTTACAATTATATATTTTCAAATGTTTCCGCCAAAAATGGAGCTTATGCTCCCTCTGATGATAGTTGAGTGATTGAACTACTAGTGTGTACACTTAGGCTGCGGTCCATTTAACGCTACAAATGCTTTGAAGCATTCTTCTTCTCCTTCTTTTTTCATTAAAAGAAAGGAGAAGAGGAATACTTCGAAGCATTTGTAGCATCAAGTGGACCGCAGCCTTAGCAGTACACAGTTTACTTAATTTTTTATACTATTTTGAAATTGAAATTTTAACAATATAAGCATTTTATTCTTTTTTCTAGACCTTAAACAACATTGAAAAAAATTTTCATAACTAAAGATTAAAAAATCAATGAATAAGGAGACATTTTTTATGCTGGGGTCTTTTAGACCCTTCATGTCATTTACGAGATTCTTGAGAGGTGTGGCATTTAAGGGTTAAAATGGAAAAAGTGTGCAAATTAGAAACTTGCACATTATTTCCTCATCATTACAGATCGCTACCATTGCTCCTATTTTATTTTGCTCATAAAGCTTCCTTTATGTGAGGAAGCCAAACTAGTAAATACTAATAATTATGCATTAAATAAAATTCAAGCTTCCTCATAAGAGGAGCTTTATGAGCGAAATAAAATAAGAGCAATGGTAGCGATCTGTAATGATGAGGAAGCAATGTGCAAGCTTCTAATTTGCCCACTTTTTGCCAACATTACCTTATAAATACCTAGTCAATGATGGTCAATGTGACGTTAGACAACGGAAATGTATTTAATTTTCATAAATTTTTAATAAATAGAGAAAAAAGAGAATTATATATATATATATATATATATATATATATATATATATTTCACGGGCCTGGGTTCATACTCAGCTCTCGACCCCATATTTTTCGACTATAACGCTATCTAGAGTAATCGAAGTACAACTACTTCTATTCGAGAACTTGAATTGAGATCTCGGACTGATTTATAGCATCGTGGACACAAGGCTTTAATCATGAATATTTCAAGATTTATGCGAATTGTATACAAAACAAAAAAGAGATACTTGTAGTTAACAAAGTTATAATCGAAAGATATAATCGGGATATAGGTTTTGAAATTTTAATGTTTAAGGGGATGCTAAAGCTAAGGTCGAACTTCCTCGACGTCTGTAATGTCAACTCTGTCAACTAAAAGCAAAGGCCGAATTGATATTGGAGACCTCGCGTGGTGACAACGCGAAACTCCGGTTTCAGTGTTACCAACTAATTTCAGGTTCTATGAAGTGGTGTATGTCCGTACACGTACACACACCACTGAATTGCTCACACGGACGCACGGTGGAGAGACATGCTATAGACGCGGCAACGCCGCGCGGCGTTGCCGCGTCTTGGATTCTTTAGCAATACGGCCTGAACCTGAAAATACTTTCTGGCCGTCCGCGTAGCAGAAGGCAGTAACGTATCAAGGCTGATAAGCACCCGTTTTTTATAAATTACATATATTCTTATGCACACATGTGCGTATATATATATATATATATATTGTCACGACTTTTTGCACTCCCGGACCGCTCCGGGGCGTGAGCCGGATCAAAAGGACTTAGGAGAGCGGGATGGTTGGCCTCTCCAGTGATTTCCTCGCACCTCCGATACTCCACGAAATGTTCCGAATGTTAGACGCGTACCTTCGCGTCCACGAAATCGCGAAAACCTAAACGAGACGCGAAACGAAGTGTGGAGGTGCGGGGAATCGGCTAGCTTGACCTAATCACGGGCGGGGTTAATGAAGGGCGGCACGGCACTCGGCGGGGTGACACGTTAATTTCATACTCAGTCAGATAACAAAGAATATAATATTTATTGAGTACTGGTTGTCGGGAAAATAACAACGTTTATCCATCCGGCTTCGATCAAACACAAGATAATTTCGATAACTAAATCAAGAATGCCGGTGGCGGGGTGTCGAGATTCCTTTAACAGAACTAATATTACTGCGGACGCGAGACACCCACGGAGTATTAATTGGGTCTCTAATAAACCCGCTGAAGGTTCTATTCTCACAAACAATTAATAATATTACATGAATAATGTGAATAATAATAAGACGCTTAATATCACTCACGAGAGTGAGGTTCAACACAAAATGTCGCGAAATAATGGTGCGTCACGCTTGGATTGCGTGGAAACCACGTCCGGGACCGTACGAAAACTCTGTCGCAATAATGTCTTAACTTAACGCGAGATATTCGGCTCGGGCGCAACGGGAAGGCGCCGAGTCATTTAACCAAGCCAGTCGCGATATCGCTAATAATGTTGGGCGCCAGGTGTGGAGAAGGCCACACCACCTTTGACTCGAAGTGCTCTTCTAATATCCCCGGAACGCCAGGAAGAACTACGCAATTGACATCTAAACGCACGAAGCGTGTGAACGCCGGTACTTTATTAACGCGAGTATAGGACGCAGCGCAAGTAATACCGGACGCAAAGTTTCTCAACGCGAGAGCACAATTCTCAGCCCGTAATAACGAGATCCGAACACCGATCGATACGCTAACACCGACGCTCGAACACCAGAATTTCCCGACGCGAAGAAACGGTACGCAATTGACGAACTACCGGCCCGTATGCGGCCGTACACCAAGGTCGCGAGGACAACGCAATATACTCGCGATACCGAACTCATTAACGCCTATCGCGATCTCCAGGGATTCGCCACAACGCTTGTACCACGGTTCCGCGGCCACGATACCATCCCGAGGCCCTTCGCTCTCGTTATCGATCGCGAAATTACACTCAATCTTAACAGACGTTATCCCGAGCGAGAGCGTGTACCGGAGGGCGGTGTCGTGGCTTTACATATCGCGATTTACGGGCAACCTCACCGGGAATACGCCTCCTCCTGGGCTCCTCGCCGTCGCCTTCCACCACGATCCTCGATCCTCCAGACGAATATCGAAATACCCGACTCGGGGTGGCTATCGCGTATCTTACAAAACGATTCTCGCCGACGGACGACCAGAGAGTGAAAACGCTAGACCCGCTCGATTGCGGAATCGATACGGTACCCCTTCCTGAGGGGCGCGCGAGCCAATCGGGCGCGAGCTTGCAAGCCCGCGGTGTCCCGGCGCAGCGCTGTCGATACGAGATCCTTCGGGGGCGTGCAACGGTCCCTCGGCGCCGTGCGACTTCTCAATTCTGTCCTTAGCAGCGGACGGAATTCGGTTCTCGCCGGTGTGTCTCCGGTTTGACCCTGGGGCGGTAATCAGTCACCCCGTAGGTCGATGTCTTGTAGAGATCCTTTGCTGAAGCCGGGTGTTCACCCATGCTCTTGGGGCCCCGCTATCGGCGGCCTCGTCCGTCGCTGCCGTACGTGCCGCCCGCCTGCCGCGCTGCTCTCGCCAGCCCGCGATCTCTGCTGCTTCCGCGTTTGCCACCCCTCCCGGGTCATCGATCGTCCTTGATTTTCCTCGCCACGTACTCCCTCGAAGGTTTGCCGGGGTATAGGTGAGGTGCCGCGAGTATTACATTGCAAAAAAAAGAACGTTATCTGAATGTGGAAACGCAATTAATTACGACCCCTGGAGATCTCGCCGTTGCCTCCCTGGTCCGTCCCTGGGCGCGAAATTCCGCGTCTTGTGACGGCGGCGGGGCGCCGCGACGATGCGGCGAGCCGCAACGTCACAATATATATATATAATATATATATATATATATATATATATTCGATAGATCCTTTGAAATAGTTTTACATCATTCATTTACATTACAAGAAAAAAAATTATTGAGGTGCAAGAGATGCAGTAAATTGCCAAGTCTAATAAGTACCCGCGTCAATATATACTATGTATACTAATTCACATTCTCAATTGTGCTACTGTTATTATTTGTCATCAGACAATTATAAACATACACATAATAATTAGATAGATATTATATATATATATATATATATATATATATATATATATATATATATATATATATATATATATATATATATATATATATAATATACATATATACATATATAGTATACATAGTATATATTGACGCGGGTACTTTATTAGACTTGGCAATTTACTGCATCTCTTGCACCTCAATAATGTTTTCTTGTAATGTAAATGAATGATGTAAACTATTTCAAGGATCTATCGATCCATTCTTGATGGGGTAAAACAATAACTTCTATAACACAAATGCAATAAATATTAAATTTATATAGTATTGATTTATATAACTAATTTATTCTGTCTTTATATTAGAAAAATATCCACTCAGTTTTAGCATCAGAGTAGAGGGTAACGTAGCTGATGAACAGTATGATAACAACTGAATAAAAATCTTAATTATTATAAACTAATGATATTAATAATTAAGATTTTTATTCAGTTTGTTAATTATCTATAACTGCATAACGTGGTGCAGTTACGCGAAGCGGCTGTTTTAACGCGAGCGATATGTTTCGTCGACGGATGATTAAGCTAATTGAATTGTATATAAATACGGATATTTGCGTAAGTATCGTTGCCCTCGCGATAAAGTCGAAGGACCCGTCGAGAAGAGGAAGATCGAGGGCTTTCATTCCCTTTCCGACGCGAAATACTGGGAGAAACGCGAGGAACATGTGCGGGATTACCGCGAGCAATAATAACACGCGATTACACGGCCGATTACGCGAATGGTGTGCCGACGCATGCGAAACTCCGCAAGAGCGATGTTTGGTTATCTGATACGCCGGGAATACGGAAGGCGCGAGGCACAACCACGAGCGCGGACATTATGCGAAACGGACGCGCAGTAACCGATTTCGCCACGAATCTATCGCGATCTCCAGAGGCTCGCAATCGCGTCTTTACTTCAATTCCGCGGCCACGATACCATCCCGAGGCCCTTCGCTCTCGCTGTCGATCGCCATTCGGTACGCGGTCTCAAGGGACCGCACGCGCCGCGATATTACAACGTTATTCCGGACGAGAGCGTGCACCGGAGGGCGGCGTCGTGGCGTTACATTTCGCGATTAATTACTGCGGGCAACCTCACCGGTGTGATGTCTCCTCGTAGGGCTCCTTGCCGTCACCTCGTACGGAGGATCGCCGCAGCGCAACAGATTTTCCCGACTCGGGGCGGCTATCGCGTAGCTCTTAAAGAAAACGTTTGGACTCGCCGACGGACGACCAGAGAGAGAGTCTCGCTATATTCGCTCGATAACGGAATCGATGCGGCACCCCCTTCCGTAGGGGCGTGCCAACCAATCGAGAGCGAGCGTGCAAGCTCGCGCGATATTCTCACGCAGGATCGTCGTAAGGTGGATCCTTCGGGGGCGCGCAACGGTCCCTCGGCGGCGTAGCGACTTCTACAATTTGTCCCTGGGCAGCGGACTGGACTTTGTTCTAGCCGGTGCGCCTCTGGTTTGGCCTCGGGGCGGTGATCAGTCACCCCGCGGGCCGGTACTTCGTGGAGGCTGATTGCTGAGGCCGGGTTTTCCCCAGGCGCCTGGGGCCCCGCTATCGGCGGCCTTGTCCATCGCTGTCTCATTCGCCGCACGCCTGCCGCGTTGCTCTCGCCGCCCGGGATCCATGTAGCTCCCGCTTTCGCCACCCCTCCTCGGTCCTTGGTCCTCCCGGAACCCTCTCGGTCTCGGTACTCCCTCGAAGATTAGCCGTGGTGGGGATGAGGCGCCGTACGCATAACAATTACACATGAAAATAAGAGAATAATCAAAACGCGGAAGCGATATCGATTTTTGGCCTCTGGAGATCTCGTCGTCGCCTCTCTGGCTCGTCCCTGGGCGCAAACTTCCGCGCCTTGTGACGGCGGCGGGGCGCTGCCACGAAGCGGCGGGCCGCAACGTCACAATATATATATATATATATATATATATATATATATATTGTGACGTAACAGTTCGCCGTGCGTGGCAGCGCCCCACCGCTGTTACAAGGCGCGGGTTCGGACGAGCCAAGAGAGCGACCATGAAATCTCCAGGGGGCCTACCAAAACTTTAGAATGTACTCCAATAGAAAAAAATTAAACTTATCTTCCAAAAATTTTAAAAATTTTGGCACTGGTTTCAAAAAAAATGGTCAATTATTTCTCAAAATTTTAATAATTTCCAAACCGGTTTCTAAAAATTGGTAACAAAAAATTATCTATAAAAATTATCTATTAAGAAAATTATCCATAAAAAAATTCAGTTGATATCTCAAAGTTTGCGGAAATTGGAGCAATCACGTATATATTTTTTTTTACAGAAATTGTAAATTACTTTACTATTAGCAATTTTTCTAATTCTATTACATTCTCTCTTTAGTTCTTTTTACCCCTATCTATATAAGTACCTGACGTCTGTATGTCTGTCCGTCTGACCGCAAACTACTTGTTATTTTCCGAGAAATTGGAAAAATTTTGTAACCGGTTTCCAAAAACCGGTTTTAATCGCTCGCGACAGTCACGAATTGAAGTGACTGGTTAATTCCCAAAAAATTTAAAAAATTTCTGATACCAGCTTCCAAAAAGATCGGTAACAAAAAATTATACACTTTATGGCACTCCCCGGAAAAATCTACTTCTGTTTCATATATAATTCTTTTAAATTCGGTCAATTATTTTCCGTAAAATTAGAAAAATTAGAAAAATCGGTTTTCAGAAAATCGGTAGCAGAAAATTGGCTGCAACATTTTCATCCCCGGAAAATTCTACCCCTATTTTATAGACTTTTGGTAAAAATTTGGTCCACTAACGAATGAGTAGTTTGCGTACATACAG
Organism: Temnothorax americanus; assembly: GCF_048541705.1. Taxonomy (NCBI): domain Eukaryota; kingdom Metazoa; phylum Arthropoda; class Insecta; order Hymenoptera; family Formicidae; genus Temnothorax; species Temnothorax americanus. The sequence goes on from NW_027509591.1 coordinate 886,771, forward strand.
ACAGACAGACGACGCGACTTATATATATAGATTATACTAACTGGTTACCCGGGCTTCGCCCTGAAGTCGTTTTTCTTAAAACAACTTCATTTATGTTTCAATATCCTTATTGTGAACAAACATAAGGAGTGTTCATAGATTAAACATGTCGTAACCAATCTTTTTCTACTCGGTCAATTATTTCCAGAAAAATTGTAAATATTTATGATACCGGTTTCTAAAAAAATTGATAACAAAAAATTATACACTTTATGGCATTCCCCGAGAAATTCTACTCCTGTTTTATATACAATTCTTTAAGATTCGGCCAATTATTTCCCAAAAAATTGGAAAAATTTCGGATAGCAGTTTTAAAAAAGATCGGTAACGAAAAACTATATAGTTTGTAGTACTCCCTGGAAAATTCTTCTCCTGTTTTATATACAATTCTTTAAGATTCGGTCAATTATTTCCCTAAAAATTTGAAAAATTTCTGATACCGGTTTCCCAAAAAATCGGTAACAAAAAATTATACACTTTATGGCACTTCCCAGGAAATTTTACCCCTGTTTTATATACAATTCTTTAAAATTCGGTCAATTATTTCCCAAAAAATTGGAAGAATTTTGGATACCGGTTCCCAAAAAAATCAGTAACGAAAAACTATACACTCTATAACACTCCCCGAAAAATTCTACCCTTATTTTATATACTTTTGGTAAAAATTCGGTCAAATAGTTTAAGAGTGTATAAAGAATATAAGTAGGTATACAATGAGGATTCTACCCCCGGGTGGTGCTCGAGGGGGGGTGAGGGGCGGGGAGGGGGAACCGCGGGGGGGGTACCGCGTCTTCGGCCGCCGCGGGGTGAGGGGGGGGGGTACCGCGTCTTCGGCCGCCGCGGGGTGAGGGGGGGGGACCGCGTCTTGGGGCGCCGGGGGGGGGGGGGGGGCGCCGCGGGGCGCCGCGGGGGGGGGACCGCGTGGTCGGGCGCGGCGGGGGGGGGGGGGTACCGCGTTTTCGAGCGCCGCGGGGTGAGGGGAGGGGGTACCGCGTTTTTCCGGCGCGGCGGGGACGGGCGGACCGCATTTTCCGGCGGTTTACCGCGTTTTCCAGCGCCGCGAGAGTCCGCGTTTCGGGCACCGCGGTGGAGGGGTCGGCCGCGTTTCGCCGCGCCGCGGAGCGTTCGCGTTTTTGCCGCGGAGCGGGGCGAGGGGGTCCGCGTTTCGCCGCGCCGCGAAGTCCGCGTGACGTCACACGCTCCCGCTCGCGTTATCTCCCCCTCGAAGATGTTTCCCCCGTCCCCCGGTCGCGCGCGTGTTCTCGCTCGCGGTTTCTCTCGCTCGCCCCCGACCCCCGTTTGCGCGAATACCTGCACGTGTGCGATGAAGTCACCGCAAGACATATTTTCGAAAACGATATCGCACCATTAACTTTTAATGGTTTAATCTGTAATACTGCTATTGAACAGCTATTAAACAGCTAAAAACAGCTATCAGTATAACTGCGATCTGTATAACCGCTATTGAACCGCTATCAAACTTCTTTTAAACAGCTAAAAACAGCCATCAAACAGCTATTGAACAGCTATCAAACAACTAAAACAGCTATCAAACAGCTCTTGAACAGCTATCAAACAACTAAAACAGCTATCAAACATCTATTGAACCGCTATGAAACAGCTAAAAACAGCTATCAAACAACTAAAACAGCTATTGAACCGCTATGAAACAGCTATCAAACAACTAAAACAGCTATCAAACAGCTATTGAACCGCTATGAAACAGCTAAAAACAGCTATCAAACAACTAAAACAGCTATTGAACCGCTATGAAACAGCTATCAAACAGCTCTTGAACAGCTATCAAACAACTAAAACAGCTATTGAACCGCTATGAAACAGCTAAAAAACAGCTATCAAACAGCTCTTGAACAGCTATGAAACAGTTTTCTGTACAATTAAAACAGTTATCTGTATAACTGCGATCTGTATAACCGCTATTGAACCGCTATCAAACATCTTTAAAACAACTAAAACATCTTTAAAACAATTATCATGCACTTAAAACATCTATATTATACTGCAAAGTATGTGGGAAAAGAAAATAAAACGTTTATATATACATATATAGTTTATTTAAAAAAAAATCATATTTTTTTCTGGTGTCGCGACCACCAGTCGCGACCACCGCGCCGCGAAGTCCGCGTGACGTCACACGCTCCCGCTCGCGTTATCTCCCCCTCGAAGATGTTTCCCCCGTCCCCCGGTCGCGCGCGTCTTCTCGTTCGCGGTTTCTCTCGCTCGCCCCGATCCCCGTTTGCGTTCTCGTTCACGATCGCGTTAAATAAATTTATATTATACATAGAAAATTTGCTTACCACCACAGGATTTGAGCCAGAAATCCCTAACTCTTGAGTCAGTCACCTTCAGAATTCAGTTCAGACCATTGTCTCTTAATTTACACAATAATATGTATACATTAAAATACTGCAGGCTATTTACACAGGCTATTTACACAGTTAAAATTTACACAAAAACACACATGGGACACAGATTACATGGTGAAATCAGATATAATGGGTCTCCACAAGATGAACAAAAGAGACCATCTATAAGGATATACGGACATGTGTCATGTCTGCGAACAGCGTATAACATCGAGAACAATCCGCGTATTCTGACAATGCATGACGCACAAAACTTCACATGTCCTGGAGTAAAATAAAAGTATATGCAACACATCTTTTTCAGAGGGTGTAACATATTCACTTCTGCTTGATTTAACACTCTGAAAATTTCGTCCGGAATATCCTCATCAGCCAATTCACTATCATAACACGAATCGTCCGACAATAATGCTCCATCATCAACTTCTATTTCTTCCTCGTCATCAACTTCCATTTCTTCCTCGTCATTCACTTCCATTTCTTCAACGTTTGCTTCAACTTCCATTTCATGTCCTTCAAACTGTAATTCTTCGAAATCCATTTTTACAGAACGTTGTATGCCTCAAAAGGCGCAATACACGATGCTACTGTTAAAATCACACAGTGCAGACAGTGCAAACAGTCGCGACACTTGAAATTTTTCGACACAGCTATCAAACAGCTATTGAACCGCTATCTCTTACTTTTGTTAAAAGTTTTCGTTGGCACACAGTCTGTTTACAGTAGCATTAAGATGGCCAGGACGAACCAATTGTTGTATAAACCGCACGATCAAACACACCAACCGACTCTCACTTCTAGTCCTCGACTACTGAGCGTACCTTCAAATTCATCCTTCCACATCTCACTATTGTCACAGCGTTTGTTTATCATATCTAATTTCATCTCAGCTTCCGTACGGATGCGCCTTGCGAAAAATCTACGATGTACAGTTTTGCACGTGTGCGATGAAGTCACCGCAAGACATATTCTCGAAAACGATATCGCACCATTAACTTTCAATGGTTTAATCTGTAATACTGCTATTGAACTGCTATTAAACAGCTAAAAACAGCTATCAGTATAACTGCGATCTGTATAACCGCTATTGAACCGCTATCAAACTTCTTTTAAACAGCTAAAAACAGCCATCAAACAGCTATTGAACAGCTATCAAACAACTAAAACAGCTATCAAACAGCTCTTGAACAGCTATCAAACAACTAAAACAGCTATCAAACAGCTATTGAACCGCTATGAAACAGCTAAAAACAGCTATCAAACAACTAAAACAGCTATTGAACCGCTATGAAACAGCTATGAAACAGCTCTTGAACAGTTATCAAACAACTAAAACAGCTATTGAACCGCTATCGAACGATCTTAGGTGCATTTTTTATTTGTATTTATGTCTAGAAAACGTATGGAATAGGTTTTATTTATTCCCCCAAAGAGCAAAAAATTGGCTTTTTTTAACATTGTCCTTTATCTGACAGCGTTATAAGCATCTTAAGTACGTTATAAGCATAAAGTTTAAACATATAGTATAAATTGTGACCAAAGGTTCTTTAGAATAGTTTATTGTAGTAGTTTATTAGCAGTACAGAACTATCTGCACCGATTGCACACAATAATCTCGACATAAGACATAAGCGTTTAAACTTAAACGTAATTTTTCCGCTCTTTGCGCACGCCGCCAATGCATCGACGCAACACACATGGGTATGAGGTATGACAAGCACAGTATACCCAACAACATACAGAACATCAATAATACAATATACAATAGTCATCTCTTACTATATATATAAAACTCATCCATATTCTCTAACTTCTAATTCTCTAACTTCTAAATATATTCTCTAATTCTACTAACTCACTCATTTTCACTCTCAACCAGCATTATACTACTACAATAAATTACACACAATATAGAGCTGTTCACTCTCATAATCACATACTAATCTCATTCATGAAGCTCTATCTCGTAGATTTTACCCCATCTATTGAATCTCGCAAACTCTCTTTCATTGTTTAAATACGCTTCAATACACTCGCGGCACTCATCGGCAGTCCTTATACGCATGATTATTTTTCTACACATAAAGCACATTGTTTTAATACGGATTGGGAACCCATGCAACCGCGACGAAATGCCGTGCCATCGCACTTTTCTTTCAAATTCACGCAACTGAGGGTTAAACGTCAGCACATAGCACCGCTGACATAAGCGCATACGTGGAGATCTCCGTCCCACGTAGCAGGGCTCGAGCCCGATGATGCAGAAACCATGTATAAGGTTATCGTATGTCTCGGGATACTCCCGAGGCAGAACCCCGTCCAACAACCTAATATTTATGGGTTGTATCGGCGGTTTCATTTCTATAAATAGAAAAATTTTATGTAATTAAATTTTCACACTGTTCTTAAATCTCTAAAAATAATTTTTTCTTCCTTACCGTATTTTTTCAAACTCGAACAACACACAAGTCCTTGTAACACTCAAGAACCACGTTCGCGTGCGAGATGTAGCCAAAGAATGGTCCACTCGCCAAGATACAGATCCAGTATCTTCATGGTAAAAGCTGTTTAAGCATTTTTATATTTATGCAATGACTTCATCAAACACATGCAAAACTGCAAATTTTGCATAGCGCCAATGTACGGCTGCTGTGATCACACAGATCAAATCATCGAAAGTCAATGGCGCGATATTGTTTTCGAGAACATATGTGTCTCGCGGTGACATCATTGCACACGTGCAAAACTGCAAATTTTGCATTTTTTCGGTTAGCGCAAATGTACGGATGCTGAGATCACGGTGAAATTAGATACGCTAATAAAACAAACGATGCATCATTAGTGAGATATAAAAAAATGAATAATCTGGAGGATACGCTCAATAATCGAGAATTGGAAGTCGTGAGTACAACAAATTGTGTTAGAAAGAGGATCGTGTAATAACATGGAGCAAGAGTTGTTGGAGCAATCCACCCTATTAAATTCGCGGGAAGAATTTACCGCGTGGGAGCAACGATGTGACGAATTTATCGAATCGTTGGAAGAACAAGGCCGAATTAAATGACCGCGATTATCGATCGGTCTCAAACAGTCATTGATCGCTCGTATTGCCCGAATCGAAGGTCTGAAAGACTCGGTACGTCAACGTTTCGTGCATGTGGGTGCAGGATACAGTGCGAGTGAGACAGGACTCAGATGGCGCGAGATAGATACGGCTTTTGAAAATCGTATACTGACTGGTGCGATAATAAATTCCAAACACATCGAACCTCGTCAATTTCTCGAAGATGCGAGAGAAATTGTACTCGATCGTGTGCGGAACGTCATGCAACGACATGACAATGTAAAGATTAACACAATGTTTAATGGTGAATTTGCTGCGGGTGACAAACGCGCGAATAAAAGTATCGCTACGAGAAACTGTGAACTATTTCGTACGTCCGATCTGCAAGAATGGTACGTGTCGCGCGTTATCGAGCCTACTCTAGCATCGCTGGAGGAATTCCAGGAACGTGATAGCGGATGGGCGTTGTCGCGTATACACAATTTGACTGTTAACGTAAATAAATATAATCCATTGCACGCGGGGTGTTTTGTGGAAATACCGCGAGAAATTAAAATGAAGAGAGCGGTGATAAACGTGCGATCAAGGGGCAATGCATGTTTCGCATGGTCAGTGACGGCTGCTCTGCATCCAGCCGAGAGACATGCAGAACGGGATTCATCGTATCCTCATTACACGTCGGTGCTAAATCTCCAAGACATTGAATTTCCAATGACGTTGAATCAAATTAAAAAGTTTGAAAATCACAACGATATATCAATCAACGTGTACAGCATCGAGACAAACAAGGAACTTGCAATCCAGCCAATACGGCTCACCGACCGAAAGATGGACAGACATGTAAATTTGCTGTACGTGCATGACGACAACGTGAGACATTTTGCGTGGATCAAGAACCTATCCCGCCTCGTGAGCTCGCAAGTGAACAAGAATAGGAACAAAAAATACTTTTGCGATCGTTGAGTATACACCCTAATAAAAATAAAAATAATTTTTACGAGAAAGATGTATAAAAATTTTTTTATTATTTACAGATGTTTGCACTACTTCTACACGAGCGAGAAATTGGAAACCCACACCGTCGACTGTCGGCAGATGAACGACTGCGCGATCAAGTTACCGAGCGATAACGACAAGCGGTTGGCATTTAAAAATTATAACAGGAAGGAACGAGTTCCATTTATCATATATGCCGACCTGGAATGTACCCTGGAGAAGATGGAAGCGGATCCGGAAACGTTGGGGTACACGTATCAATATCATCGCGTATTTAGCATAAGGTACTACGTGCGTTGCTCGTACGACGAGTCGTTGTCAATGTATCGGTTTCGTCGCGATAAGGATTGCGTCGCGTGGTTCGCCGAGGAGCTAAGACGTTTAGCTCACGACGTAAAGATTATTTTGTCCACTAATGTACCCATGGTGGAATTTACGCGAGACGAGTGGGAAAAATTTAACAGCGCGACGCACTGTCACGTGTGCGAAAAACCGTTCGAGCCAGACGACGTGCGAGTACGCGATCATTGTCATCTGACGGGTCGATACAGAGGTCCCGCGCATTCAAATTGCAACTTAAATTACAAAGATTCACATTGCATACCCGTAGTTTTTCACAATTTATCGGGCTACGACGCGCATTTTATTATCACAGAAATAGCTACAGCGTACGAAGGACGTGTAGACTTACTTCCAATCACAAAAAAATACATTTCGTTTACGAAAAATGTTCAAAGCACCGAAGATAAAGATAAGAAAAATTGCGTCAAATTGCGATTTATCGATTCATACAAGTTTCTCACCGCTAGTCTCAACAAATTGGCATCTTATCTCAGCAAGAATAAACTGCGAATATTACAACGCGAATTTTGTAAATTATCCGCAGAAAATTTTGATTTGCTGACACGAAAAGGCGTATTTCCGTACGAGTACATTGACTGCGTCGAAAAGTTGGAGGATTTCATCACGAGTTTTCGCATTTCTATTGCTACTAGATTCTCCGAAAAGACGTTTCGACTGTAAAAATTTGGTTTCGCGATCAATGCCTCCGCGCCGTATCTACCCTCCCAATGAGTCACGAGTCGCACGTCAACGTGATTGCGCACGTTCTCCATGGTTTTGCCAAACACAGCGTTGTTCATCAATTTGTATAAATTTTTCTCGAAATCATTCTTGGCCAATGTTCTAAATTTCGTATTAAGTTCTATGTAATCGCGAAGCCATGGAGATTGCGCGAATTTTAATGCGCGGTGAATCTTTGCTATACGGAGACCGTGGCGCATGCACTGCTGCAGGTTGCGATAATGTATGACATAACGTTTCTTATCGTATAATGTTGCGAGGAGCTTGTCCTGCCGCTTACCGGGTGGTTTATCGCGCGTCGGACAGAACGGTAGGTCAGTGTGCGCGTCATGAAGATGTTGCGGATACTCCAAGTCGACTTCGAGAATATAGCCTATCGAGGAATCCAACGCGATATCCATAACATTAAAATCGGTTACGTCGTCGACCCATTGAAAATCTGCGTAAGGCAATGGTTGACACATTGGTTTCGATGTAAACAACTTGTACGGCTGGGCAATGTGTCAACCATTGCCTTACGCAGATTTTCAATGGGTCGACGACGTAACCGATTTTAATGTTATGGATATCGCGTTGGATTCCTCGATAGGCTATATTCTCGAAGTCGACTTGGAGTATCCGCAACATCTTCATGACGCGCACACTGACCTACCGTTCTGTCCGACGCGCGATAAACCACCCGGTAAGCGGCAGGACAAGCTCCTCGCAACATTATACGATAAGAAACGTTATGTCATACATTATCGCAACCTGCAGCAGTGCATGCGCCACGGTCTCCGTATAGCAAAGATTCACCGCGCATTAAAATTCGCGCAATCTCCATGGCTTCGCGATTACATAGAACTTAATACGAAATTTAGAACATTGGCCAAGAATGATTTCGAGAAAAATTTATACAAATTGATGAACAACGCTGTGTTTGGCAAAACCATGGAGAACGTGCGCAATCACGTTGACGTGCGACTCGTGACTCATTGGGAGGGTAGATACGGCGCGGAGGCATTGATCGCGAAACCAAATTTTTACAGTCGAAACGTCTTTTCGGAGAATCTAGTAGCAATAGAAATGCGAAAACTCGTGATGAAATCCTCCAACTTTTCGACGCAGTCAATGTACTCGTACGGAAATACGCCTTTTCGTGTCAGCAAATCAAAATTTTCTGCGGATAATTTACAAAATTCGCGTTGTAATATTCGCAGTTTATTCTTGCTGAGATAAGATGCCAATTTGTTGAGACTAGCGGTGAGAAACTTGTATGAATCGATAAATCGCAATTTGACGCAATTTTTCTTATCTTTATCTTCGGTGCTTTGAACATTTTTCGTAAACGAAATGTATTTTTTTGTGATTGGAAGTAAGTCTACACGTCCTTCGTACGCTGTAGCTATTTCTGTGATAATAAAATGCGCGTCGTAGCCCGATAAATTGTGAAAAACTACGGGTATGCAATGTGAATCTTTGTAATTTAAGTTGCAATTTGAATGCGCGGGACCTCTGTATCGACCCGTCAGATGACAATGATCGCGTACTCGCACGTCGTCTGGCTCGAACGGTTTTTCGCACACGTGACAGTGCGTCGCGCTGTTAAATTTTTCCCACTCGTCTCGCGTAAATTCCACCATGGGTACATTAGTGGACAAAATAATCTTTACGTCGTGAGCTAAACGTCTTAGCTCCTCGGCGAACCACGCGACGCAATCCTTATCGCGACGAAACCGATACATTGACAACGACTCGTCGTACGAGCAACGCACGTAGTACCTTATGCTAAATACGCGATGATATTGATACGTGTACCCCAACGTTTCCGGATCCGCTTCCATCTTCTCCAGGGTACATTCCAGGTCGGCATATATGATAAATGGAACTCGTTCCTTCCTGTTATAATTTTTAAATGCCAACCGCTTGTCGTTATCGCTCGGTAACTTGATCGCGCAGTCGTTCATCTGCCGACAGTCGACGGTGTGGGTTTCCAATTTCTCGCTCGTGTAGAAGTAGTGCAAACATCTGTAAATAATAAAAAAATTTTTATACATCTTTCTCGTAAAAATTATTTTTATTTTTATTAGGGTGTATACTCAACGATCGCAAAAGTATTTTTTGTTCCTATTCTTGTTCACTTGCGAGCTCACGAGGCGGGATAGGTTCTTGATCCACGCAAAATGTCTCACGTTGTCGTCATGCACGTACAGCAAATTTACATGTCTGTCCATCTTTCGGTCGGTGAGCCGTATTGGCTGGATTGCAAGTTCCTTGTTTGTCTCGATGCTGTACACGTTGATTGATATATCGTTGTGATTTTCAAACTTTTTAATTTGATTCAACGTCATTGGAAATTCAATGTCTTGGAGATTTAGCACCGACGTGTAATGAGGATACGATGAATCCCGTTCTGCATGTCTCTCGGCTGGATGCAGAGCAGCCGTCACTGACCATGCGAAACATGCATTGCCCCTTGATCGCACGTTTATCACCGCTCTCTTCATTTTAATTTCTCGCGGTATTTCCACAAAACACCCCGCGTGCAATGGATTATATTTATTTACGTTAACAGTCAAATTGTGTATACGCGACAACGCCCATCCGCTATCACGTTCCTGGAATTCCTCCAGCGATGCTAGAGTAGGCTCGATAACGCGCGACACGTACCATTCTTGCAGATCGGACGTACGAAATAGTTCACAGTTTCTCGTAGCGATACTTTTATTCGCGCGTTTGTCACCCGCAGCAAATTCACCATTAAACATTGTGTTAATCTTTACATTGTCATGTCGTTGCATGACGTTCCGCACACGATCGAGTACAATTTCTCTCGCATCTTCGAGAAATTGACGAGGTTCGATGTGTTTGGAATTTATTATCGCACCAGTCAGTATACGATTTTCAAAAGCCGTATCTATCTCGCGCCATCTGAGTCCTGTCTCACTCGCACTGTATCCTGCACCCACATGCACGAAACGTTGACGTACCGAGTCTTTCAGACCTTCGATTCGGGCAATACGAGCGATCAATGACTGTTTGAGACCGATCGATAATCGCGGTCATTTAATTCGGCCTTGTTCTTCCAACGATTCGATAAATTCGTCACATCGTTGCTCCCACGCGGTAAATTCTTCCCGCGAATTTAATAGGGTGGATTGCTCCAACAACTCTTGCTCCATGTTATTACACGATCCTCTTTCTAACACAATTTGTTGTACTCACGACTTCCAATTCTCGATTATTGAGCGTATCCTCCAGATTATTCATTTTTTTATATCTCACTAATGATGCATCGTTTGTTTTATTAGCGTATCTAATTTCACCGTGATCTCAGCATCCGTACATTTGCGCTAACCGAAAAAATGCAAAATTTGCAGTTTTGCACGTGTGCAATGATGTCACCGCGAGACACATATGTTCTCGAAAACAATATCGCGCCATTGACTTTCGATGATTTGATCTGTGTGATCACAGCAGCCGTACATTGGCGCTATGCAAAATTTGCAGTTTTGCATGTGTTTGATGAAGTCATTGCATAAATATAAAAATGCTTAAACAGCTTTTACCATGAAGATACTGGATCTGTATCTTGGCGAGTGGACCATTCTTTGGCTACATCTCGCACGCGAACGTGGTTCTTGAGTGTTACAAGGACTTGTGTGTTGTTCGAGTTTGAAAAAATACGGTAAGGAAGAAAAAATTATTTTTAGAGATTTAAGAACAGTGTGAAAATTTAATTACATAAAATTTTTCTATTTATAGAAATGAAACCGCCGATACAACCCATAAATATTAGGTTGTTGGACGGGGTTCTGCCTCGGGAGTATCCCGAGACATACGATAACCTTATACATGGTTTCTGCATCATCGGGCTCGAGCCCTGCTACGTGGGACGGAGATCTCCACGTATGCGCTTATGTCAGCGGTGCTATGTGCTGACGTTTAACCCTCAGTTGCGTGAATTTGAAAGAAAAGTGCGATGGCACGGCATTTCGTCGCGGTTGCATGGGTTCCCAATCCGTATTAAAACAATGTGCTTTATGTGTAGAAAAATAATCATGCGTATAAGGACTGCCGATGAGTGCCGCGAGTGTATTGAAGCGTATTTAAACAATGAAAGAGAGTTTGCGAGATTCAATAGATGGGGTAAAATCTACGAGATAGAGCTTCATGAATGAGATTAGTATGTGATTATGAGAGTGAACAGCTCTATATTGTGTGTAATTTATTGTAGTAGTATAATGCTGGTTGAGAGTGAAAATGAGTGAGTTAGTAGAATTAGAGAATATATTTAGAAGTTAGAGAATTAGAAGTTAGAGAATATGGATGAGTTTTATATATATAGTAAGAGATGACTATTGTATATTGTATTATTGATGTTCTGTATGTTGTTGGGTATACTGTGCTTGTCATACCTCATACCCATGTGTGTTGCGTCGATGCATTGGCGGCGTGCGCAAAGAGCGGAAAAATTACGTTTAAGTTTAAACGCTTATGTCTTATGTCGAGATTATTGTGTGCAATCGGTGCAGATAGTTCTGTACTGCTAATAAACTACTACAATAAACTATTCTAAAGAACCTTTGGTCACAATTTATACTATATGTTTAAACTTTATGCTTATAACGTACTTAAGATGCTTATAACGCTGTCAGATAAAGGACAATGTTAAAAAAAGCCAATTTTTTGCTCTTTGGGGGAATAAATAAAACCTATTCCATACGTTTTCTAGACATAAATACAAATAAAAAATGCACCTAAGATCGTTCGATAGCGGTTCAATAGCTGTTTTAGTTGTTTGATAACTGTTCAAGAGCTGTTTCATAGCTGTTTCATAGCGGTTCAATAGCTGTTTTAGTTGTTTGATAGCTGTTTTTAGCTGTTTCATAGCGGTTCAATAGCTGTTTGATAGCTGTTTTAGTTGTTTGATAGCTGTTCAAGAGCTGTTTGATAGCTGTTTTAGTTGTTTGATAGCTGTTCAATAGCTGTTTGATGGCTGTTTTTAGCTGTTTAAAAGAAGTTTGATAGCGGTTCAATAGCGGTTATACAGATCGCAGTTATACTGATAGCTGTTTTTAGCTGTTTAATAGCAGTTCAATAGCAGTATTACAGATTAAACCATTGAAAGTTAATGGTGCGATATCGTTTTCGAGAATATGTCTTGCGGTGACTTCATCGCACACGTGCAAAACTGTACATCGTAGATTTTTCGCAAGGCGCATCCGTACGGAAGCTGAGATGAAATTAGATATGATAAACAAACGCTGTGACAATAGTGAGATGTGGAAGGATGAATTTGAAGGTACGCTCAGTAGTCGAGGACTAGAAGTGAGAGTCGGTTGGTGTGTTTGATCGTGCGGTTTATACAACAATTGGTTCGTCCTGGCCATCTTAATGCTACTGTAAACAGACTGTGTGCCAACGAAAACTTTTAACAAAAGTAAGAGATAGCGGTTCAATAGCTGTTTGATAGCTGTGTCGAAAAATTTCAAGTGTCGCGACTGTTTGCACTGTCTGCACTGTGTGATTTTAACAGTAGCATCGTGTATTGCGCCTTTTGAGGCATACAACGTTCTGTAAAAATGGATTTCGAAGAATTACAGTTTGAAGGACATGAAATGGAAGTTGAAGCAAACGTTGAAGAAATGGAAGTGAATGACGAGGAAGAAATGGAAGTTGATGACGAGGAAGAAATAGAAGTTGATGATGGAGCATTATTGTCGGACGATTCGTGTTATGATAGTGAATTGGCTGATGAGGATATTCCGGACGAAATTTTCAGAGTGTTAAATCAAGCAGAAGTGAATATGTTACACCCTCTGAAAAAGATGTGTTGCATATACTTTTATTTTACTCCAGGACATGTGAAGTTTTGTGCGTCATGCATTGTCAGAATACGCGGATTGTTCTCGATGTTATACGCTGTTCGCAGACATGACACATGTCCGTATATCCTTATAGATGGTCTCTTTTGTTCATCTTGTGGAGACCCATTATATCTGATTTCACCATGTAATCTGTGTCCCATGTGTGTTTTTGTGTAAATTTTAACTGTGTAAATAGCCTGTGTAAATAGCCTGCAGTATTTTAATGTATACATATTATTGTGTAAATTAAGAGACAATGGTCTGAACTGAATTCTGAAGGTGACTGACTCAAGAGTTAGGGATTTCTGGCTCAAATCCTGTGGTGGTAAGCAAATTTTCTATGTATAATATAAATTTATTTAACGCGATCGTGAACGAGAACGCAAACGGGGATCGGGGCGAGCGAGAGAAACCGCGAACGAGAAGACGCGCGCGACCGGGGGACGGGGGAAACATCTTCGAGGGGGAGATAACGCGAGCGGGAGCGTGTGACGTCACGCGGACTTCGCGGCGCGGTGGTCGCGACTGGTGGTCGCGACACCAGAAAAAAATATGATTTTTTTTTAAATAAACTATATATGTATATATAAACGTTTTATTTTCTTTTCCCACATACTTTGCAGTATAATATAGATGTTTTAAGTGCATGATAATTGTTTTAAAGATGTTTTAGTTGTTTTAAAGATGTTTGATAGCGGTTCAATAGCGGTTATACAGATCGCAGTTATACAGATAACTGTTTTAATTGTACAGAAAACTGTTTCATAGCTGTTCAAGAGCTGTTTGATAGCTGTTTTTTAGCTGTTTCATAGCGGTTCAATAGCTGTTTTAGTTGTTTGATAGCTGTTCAAGAGCTGTTTGATAGCTGTTTCATAGCGGTTCAATAGCTGTTTTAGTTGTTTGATAGCTGTTTTTAGCTGTTTCATAGCGGTTCAATAGCTGTTTGATAGCTGTTTTAGTTGTTTGATAGCTGTTTCATAGCGGTTCAATAGCTGTTTTAGTTGTTTGATAGCTGTTTTTAGCTGTTTCATAGCGGTTCAATAGATGTTTGATAGCTGTTTTAGTTGTTTGATAGCTGTTCAAGAGCTGTTTGATAGCTGTTTTAGTTGTTTGATAGCTGTTCAATAGCTGTTTGATGGCTGTTTTTAGCTGTTTAAAAGAAGTTTGATAGCGGTTCAATAGCGGTTATACAGATCGCAGTTATACTGATAGCTGTTTTTAGCTGTTTAATAGCTGTTCAATAGCAGTATTACAGATTAAACCATTAAAAGTTAATGGTGCGATATCGTTTTCGAAAATATGTCTTGCGGTGACTTCATCGCACACGTGCAGGTATTCGCGCAAACGGGGGTCGGGGGCGAGCGAGAGAAACCGCGAGCGAGAACACGCGCGCGACCGGGGGACGGGGGAAACATCTTCGAGGGGGAGATAACGCGAGCGGGAGCGTGTGACGTCACGCGGACTCCGCGGCGCGGCGAAACGCGGACCCCCTCGCCCCGCTCCGCGGCGAAAACGCGAACGCTCCGCGGCGCGGCGAAACGCGGCCGACCCCTCCCCCGCGGTGCCCGAAACGCGGACTCTCGCGGCGCTGGAAAACGCGGTAAACCGCCGGAAAATGCGGTCCGCCCGCCCCCGCCGCGCCGGAAAAACGCGGTACCCCCTCCCCTCACCCCGCGGCGCTCGAAAACGCGGTACCCCCCTCACCCCGCGGCGCCCGAAAACGCGGTACCCCCCCCCCCCCGCGGCGCCCGAAGACGCGGTACCCCCCCCTTCTCCCGCGGCGCCCGAAGACGCGGCCCCCCCCCTCCCCCCGCGGCGCCCGAAGACGCGGTACCCCCCCCTCACCCCGCGGCGGCCGAAGACGCGGTACCCCCCCGCGGTTCCCCCTCCCCGCCCCTCACCCCCCCTCGAGCACCACCCGGGGGTAGAATCCTCATTGTATACCTACTAATATACATACATACATACATATTATACCACGGTCGTGAATACAGGTCTGGAAACTCTAGTAGTGGAGGGTGACTCGCTTAGTGAAGTCATTTTATGTAGTTGACACCATCACCACCTGGAGCGCTGAAGGTTAGAGATTTTTTAAATAACGCAAACACATATTGAATATATTGACATATAACTTATAACATATGACATATGACATATATATGTTATATAACATATAACATATTGACATATTGAATGTAACGAACGTACGAAATCCTAGAAAGTAATTAAACTGACAATGAAATTAACGAAATATTGTGTCGTGCCGAATTGCAACCTGTTAAATTGTTGCAGCAGCTTTTAGCGTCATCAGTAGAATTAGGTTTATATTTATTTGGCAATGAAGTAGCTAGTCTTGGCTGTGATACAATCCAAGCCTTGACCATGCACATTCACAAAGAAGTTACGCAAGGACGGCGGCGCAAAGACATAATGGCACCCTTTTTGAACGTAAGTTTTTACAAGCGATAGCTTATAAGCATATAAACGTACCTTTTAGGATACAGCAAATTTTGAAATATTGAATTTTTCCTTTCAGTTGCTGATAAGTCTCATTTTGTCACATCAAATGGATTCAGATCTGATCTCGAACGCTAGTACGCCTCTTTACCATCTCATATATTGCTATCAAGAACAATATCAGCAACTTGTACAGAATATTGTATCCAGTCAAACGGATCCATAAGCAGCACAAAGATTAGCGAATGCATTCACTGAGCTAACGACGGATATAGACTTTAGTATGGACTTGAATAACCGTCCTCAGAGATTGAAGTTCAAAAGTAATTTCGATAAATTTGTCATGAACGTACAAGCATTCTTAATGGTTAAGTAAAATAGAAATTAAAATGTAAATAAACAAAAATAAAATAATTATTTAAACAATACACGCGTGGATTTAATGCTTAACGCTTGGAATTTTTTAACAAATTTAGTTAACGACGTATTTGTAGAAAAATCGAATTAGTTCAGTTCATTGCTTTAATCATATTAATCGTACGGTGTACGATTAGCGTTTTTAACATATAGATGTATTTTATTTTATTTAAGGATGTTATTGCAAAAAGGGGACTTAAGCATATAAGCTTTTTATTTTCTTTTCGTAAAATTGTAAAAAAAAAAACAATAATCAGAATCGAACTAAAAACGGTAAAAGACTGCAAGGCGGATTTCTTGCTACCACTCATCCACATTTGAACTCATTTAAAACGTTGATTGAGCCAACTTATTTACAAAACTCGCTGCTTTTTGCATATACTATTTTTTATCTTACATTTATTATAAAAATATTGTATTGGTTAAGGTCTCTGCAATGAAAAATATAAGGAACAAGGAACAGATATTAGCGATTAATATTATTCCTGATTTCTTATTTTTAATCGCTAATATTTGTTCCTTGTTCCTTATATTTTTCATTGTGCGGGAGCCTTTACGATGAAACGGATTAGTGGACAACGCGTATGCGTGATAAAAAATCCTTGCAACGCAGCGACGCGCGCGGTCACATGGCAAACCTATGAAAATATCGTCATTAAGTGAGTCACTCCCACCACCAAAAAAACGGACGAGTTTCCGGACCTGTATTCACGACCGTGATACATACATTCTATTTTATATATATGAATATATATTTTTTTGTCAAATGGTCGGTTCCGGGACATCCTATTTTTTAAATATTTCTCAATGCGCCCCTAACACCCTGGTTCTATTCTACAAAGGAAAATTAAATCAACCAATTACTTTTTGAGATATTGGAAAATAATGTTTTCCAGGACACTTTCGTAATGGTATATTCCAGGACAGTAATGTTACAGTAATGTTTCTAGGATTGGCTTAAAAAATATATACTTTATGGTAGATTCCAAGACATGCACCATTTTATGGTGCGTTAGTTTCCAAGACACGAACAATTTTTGGCCATAACATAAAATTACTGACTTGCGGGATAATGTTTACAAAATATCGTAACTTATGTTTCCATACCAAGTTCTTAAGTGTCAAGAAGTATCTTAAATCCCTTGAATATACGGAAATTACAAAAAAAATGATATGTACCGTTTTATGATACAACCTCAATTTTCGGGGTGCAAGCACATTTTTATAAGTGTGAAATTATTCACTTGCAGGTTAATGTTTGTGAAATACCGTAAATTCACATTTCCTTACCGCGTTCTTAAATGTTGAAATGTATATTAACGCGCTAAATATATGTAAACAAGCAAGAACTGGTCTGTAATATTTTATGGCCTAACGTTAGTTACCAGGATATAAACAAATTTTCACAAATAATCTGAAATTGTTGACTTGTGTGTAAATGTCTGCGGAATACCTGCTTGAACTTATATTTTTTTACTGTGTCTTTCAATGTAAAAAAGTATATTAAATTCAATTTCTTAAGAGGAACCGATGTATCAAAATTTTTATTGAATGACGACTCGCTAATAAAAGAGATCGGGCTATCTGTATCGATTAACGCAGATAAAGTACAAGGAACATTATTAATATTTACAACTTTAACAACTGGATTACCGGTAACAATTCTCTTACCGACATTGCTTTGAACGCACGCAATCACAGGAGACTGCTCTTCTGGGGATTCTTCCACCGTGGCAACTGCTGCAGATTGTGGCGACTGAACAACTTTTTGAGTCTGCTCCTTCTTTTTTAATTTCGGGCAGTTGTCTCTAATGTAGTCCTTGCCGTGGCAGTAGACACAGTGTAGGTCCGTTTTAGAATTCTTCGCGTGTTGACTACTCTTCTCTGAAGAATTATCAGAGCCTTTTGCTTTGTCAAACTCTGAAGTGTCCTTGGGCTTCTCTTGTTTATTGACGGTTTGATATCTTCGAAGAAGATCACTGCATGATTTTTCACCAGCGATATTTTTCATTTCTCTGAGAAATTAATTTACTGAATTTTCTCGTAGAGAAAGTGCAATACCTTTTAAAGAGACATTGTTAATTCCATTAATAATTAGCCGAATAGAATCAGAATCCTTGAGCTTTAGGGTACGCATTAAGGTTAACTTGTCCATAGCGTAGTCCTGAAAGGATTTTGTGGCGATGTTCTATTTCCTGGCTTCAACTTTCTGCATCACCACATTGAAAGGTATTTCTTCACGGAAACGATCCAGGATAGCAGCATCCTTAAAACAGAACCAGAAACGATTTATGTCTCCTATATTCAAGTCAAACCAGCGACGAGCTGTCTTGGTTAGCTTCGACGTAGCTGCCGATAACATAATGACGTGTGAGAGGTTGTGAATCTCAACGACACTTTCCACCTTTTCAATCCACAGATCTACGTCGTTATCGTCAGAACCGGAAAAAGTAGAAATCTGCGACATTAAAAATTTCACAGAGTGACTTGTCGATGCAGAAATTTCAGGAATCTGACGATTGTCCATAACTTGCTTGTTCCACAGGCCGAGTAGTAGATCCGCTCGGTTGAGTTCGAGTTTGTGGACTTCCGTTGTTATAACGGAGAGTGATACAAACCACCGCTGTATCGATTCTTGTTGTCGCATCATTTGTTCGCGTTGCAGTCTCATCTTTTCCGCCATCAATACACAGAATTGTTGTAGAGGTTTATTTTCGGCAGCTAAATTTTCACGTTCTTTTGTAACGTTATGTGAAGTTTCTTCCGTCGATGGGAATAATTGGGACATCTTGCTTGCGAGTTCTTGAAGATGCCTTATACGGATATCGCCTAATGGGTTGTTTTTTCCTGAATGATCCAGTAGGACATTTATACACTCCGAACAATTCTCTGGAATATCGTGAATTCCCAAAGATCAAGCTTCTTCCTGGAGCTGAGCCAGTGTAAGATCAGTGAAACTCCTTTTCAATACCATCCTCGAAGAGAGATCACGATCTTAAAGTGTTCGAATGTTGATCACGTGATAAGCACGTGTTGAGCACGTGAAGACACCGTGAAACGGCGAACGCGATGCGCGATATGTCGAGACAGCAATGGCTGTTCTACGACACAAACGCGCGCGAAACCAATATGGCGACACGATATGCCGGTTATTTCCGTTCCACGTGGAACCGACTTTATGACGCCGTTGGAAATATCACGGCAAAACAGACACCAACGCACTGCCTGATACGGTCGTTGAGACAAGCACGCAATAACTAATCGTCCGACCGTCGCGCAAATGCCGCCAACGATCGGTGCAGAATGGTGATAAAACGATGACTGACGCGATATCAGCAAAATAGTCAATCACATTAATCGCTCGGGGAGCGTGTGGAAAGCCTTAGAGACCACGGAATGCACTAAAACAGTCAATGCGGGAACACCGCGATCGATGCAGTCCGATTAGTAACAAAACTGTACGTGAGCTGTATTCGCTTCTAAAGTACCACGCACTCGCGCTCGAACCACTTCTGAGCTGTAAGGCCGGTTCCGTCAGAATAACGCGTAGGAGGAAAACGAGGTGTGTGCGGGTACAAACAAGTACAGCTTCTTCTAGCACCAAATGTATTTTCGACGATTGGTACAATGGCCGGTCTTTACCGGAGATTCTTACCCGGACTTTCAAGCACATGCCGTTCTTGCAAGGACTGACTTGCCGCCTTCTTCCTCGGCAGGATATCCCTACCGCTCTTACTTGCCGGGGAGACAACCAATCCCCGGCCACCGCGTTAGCGCTCTTACATTTAGCGCTGCCGTCGGCAGCGCGGCCAATCACCGGCAACCGATGCGCACGCCACTTCTGGTATGATCCCGCGGTTATTTAGGAGATTAGGAGTAACCTTACAATATCATCATTTTTAGTACAGAACCGTTGGGTCGTTTTTTGCATTGAAAATAATCTATTGCTGATTGTATCACTAGTCGGTTTCGTATGTAAGAAATTATGGAATTGCGGAATGACAAGATTACATATTTTAAAACAACCTAGCTTCCGAAGCGCGGATTTGCTTGCGGCTGGTCAGGGTTTGCAGTAGGCGCGAAGGAAAGACACACGACTCGGTTTTCGGGGTAACAAACAAAGATTTATTCTAACATATGTACAAGCGTCGTAACAATTTCAGTGAATATAGTGACGGCGCGGGATATTTACAAAAGCTCGGGTCGCGAGTGGAGCGACGAAGACTCCGGCGGAAATATTCGCAGAGAATATCGTGGCGGCGCGGGGTCTTTACAATAGTTCAAATCGCGGGTGCGATGGTAGCCGAGATTCATACAATATAGTGCCGGATCGCGGCACGGCGGTTTGCGGGTGCTGCTCGTGAAGCGCGAAACGCGGACGAGATTGCGGTAATCCGGCGCGGTAGGCGGCGGGATTAAGCTAGCGCGAGGTCGACCACCGAGAAGCGCTCGGCGGTGGCTACGAGCGGCTAGCTCGAGGGAAAACGGCGCGAGTCCGGCCACCGAGAAGCGTTCGGTGGAGGCCGACTACGAGCGTCGAGAGGTGAAGCTGGTCGTCAGCCGAGGCGCACTCGGCGAAGACAGAGAATGCCGGGGGCGCTCTAGCTACCTTTGTTTTCGGACTGGCTTTTGGACGGATGTAGCTGGTCGTTAGCCGAGACGCACTCGGCGAAGACAGAGAATGCCGGAGGCGCTCTACCTTGGTTTCTGATTGGCTTTGGATGGATGTAGTTGGTCGTTAGCCGAGACGCACTCGGCGAAGACAAAGAATGCCGGGGACGCTCTACCTTCGTTTCTGACTGGCTTTGGATAAGCGGATGCGATAGTTCAAGATCGGTGCGGTCGGTGAGACGGATGATCAGGAATGGCAAATTATTGTGCCAGCGACGCCTGGCTTATATACGCGTCGCGGCGGTGTCACGGAGTGGCGGGGGTAGCGACGGCAATCGCGAGCGCCGGGACGATGCGGAAGAACGATCGGTGATTACGCTCGGCGCGTCGAGGCGGTCGCCGCGGTAAGTCCGTTCGCGGACTTCCCAACAATACATGCTACGTATTAAAAAGTACAATGGGCACGCCGTGCCCGTTCTCTGCCCTGCGGGTGGTCGGCCGGGCGGTCTCGGCAGGGTGTTCATGCCGGAATGATGCATATTCGGGGGTGCATCGTTACAAATTTAGTAAGATTTTTTATGTTGTAGCGTCTAGTGTTGTCTTTGATGTCCTTCGATAGAGCTATCTTACTGTTTCATCCCATTACCCTCTCGAATTAATCTTTAGAAAAGTCAATCTGAGATTAAAATATCTGCTTAACAGTAAACTTAAACACATAAATGAAATTGAATCATTAAGTCGACGACACGGTGCAGAGTAAAAAATTCATAGTCATTCCGTTTATAAAAAACATATCTAACAAAGCTGCTCATTTACTTAACAACGATGAGCATACGATAGGATACAGAGTGTTAAATAATCTTGGCAAGTTCGTCAAGGCACAAAAAGACAAAAATCCCTGAATTTTGTGAATGCCGTCTGTTTTAAATATATTTAAATACTTTTTTTTATTTAAATATAATATATCAAGAGACACGGTAGTGTCTCGCGCCAAGTACACGCGGAGCGAGACCGACCGTGACTCTTTTACGCGACGCGACGGGTTGCGAGTACCCGAGATGTTGAGATCTCGATAACGAGTGAACGGATCAAGTTCTAAGTAGGCTTGATCGATAGCTTGGGGTCCAATTAGGGGGGGGTTTCTCTCATAATATTCCGCTACGTGCCTTACGAGCGGAGATATTGCGACGCAAAGTCCAAATGTGAAAATTTATTTTTAAGATACTCCTCCTAACGCTCTCATTCAATATTATTATGATTATCAGAGAAACGTCCTTTTCACTTTTTCGACGCTGGCGGCGCAGGTATCGCCAGTTTCGATATCGCGCGCGTATTTCAAAATTAGGTCGATAAACTTATCGGTCAGGAGGAAGATTTCTATTTAAGTAAAAATTAGGTATATATATAATAAATATTGAGTCAACGGAAAAGTAGGTTCTCTATGCTAGGCAGAAAGTGCCGCTAGGGAATTTTTAAGTCGATTCTTATGAATCAAGCTTGAATTTGATGTCTATGTATCCCAGGTTGCCGATGACAAGGTCCAGATAGTGCGCTTTATAGTTTTCGGTGTCCAGGTGTAATAATACGTTGAATTCGATGTCTGTCCCAGGTTGCCGATGACGAGGTCCACATAGTGCGCTCCGTAGTTTTTGGTGTCTACGTGTATTAATATCTTGAATTCGATGTCCACGTGTCCCAGGATGCCGATGACGGGATCCAGATAATGCGCTTCATAGTTTTCGGTGTCCAGGTGTAATCGTACGTTGAATTCGATGTCTAGGTGTCCCAGGTTGCCGATGACGAGGTCCACATAGTGCGCTCCGTAGTTTTCGGTGTCCAGGTGTAATAATACGTTGAATTCGATGTCCACGTGTCCCAGGTTGCCGATGACAAGGTCCACACAGTGCGCTTCGTAGTTTTCGGTGTCCAGGTGTAATCGTACGTTGAATTCGATGTCTAGGTGTCCCAGGTTGCCGATGACGAGGTCCACATAGTGCGCTCCGTAGTTTTCGGTGTCTACGTGTATTAATACCTTGAATTCGATGTCCACGTGTCCCAGGTTGCCGATGACGAGGTCCACACAGTGCGCTTCATAGTTTTCGGTGTCCAGGTGTAATAATACGTTGAATTCGATGTCCACGTGTCCCAGGTTGCCGATGACGAGGTCCACACAGTGCGCTTCGTAGTTTTCGGTGTCCAGGTGTAATAATATGTTGAATGCGATGTCTACGTGTCCCAGGTTGCCGATGACGAAGTCCACATAGTGCGCTCCGTAGTTTTCGGTGTCCAGGTGTAATAATACGTTGAATTCGATGTCCACGTGTCCCAGGTTGCCGATGACAAGGTCCACACAGTGCGCTTCGTAGTTTTCGGTGTCCAGGTGTAATCGTACGTTGAATTCGATGTCTAGGTGTCCCAGGTTGCCGATGACGAGGTCCACATAGTGCGCTCCGTAGTTTTCGGTGTCTACGTGTATTAATACCTTGAATTCGATGTCCACGTGTCCCAGGTTGCCGATGACGAGGTCCACACAGTGCGCTTCATAGTTTTCGGTGTCCAGGTGTAATAATACGTTGAATTCGATGTCCACGTGTCCCAGGTTGCCGATGACGAGGTCCACACAGTGCGCTTTGTAGTTTTCGGTGTCCAGGTGTAATAATATGTTGAATGCGATGTCTACGTGTCCCAGGTTGCCGATGACGAGGTCCACATAGTGCGCTCCGTAGTTTTTGGTGTCTACGTGTATTAATATCTTGAATTCGATGTCCACGTGTCCCAGGTTGCCGATGACGGGATCCAGATAATGCGCTTCATAGTTTTCGGTGTCCAGGTGTAATCGTACGTTGAATGCGATGTCTAGGTGTCCCAGGTTGCCGATGACAAGGTCCACATAGTGCGCTCCGTAGTTTTTGGTGTCTACGTGTATTAATACCTTGAATTCAATGTTCACGTGTCCCAGGTTGCCGATGACAAAATCCAGATAGTGCGCTTCATAGTTTTCGGTGTCCAGGTGTAATCGTACGTTGAATTCGATGTCTAGGTGTCCCAGGTTGCCGATGACGAGGTCCACATAGTGCGCTCCGTAGTTTTCGGTGTCTACGTGTATTAATACCTTGAATTCGATGTCCACGTGTCCCAGGTTGCCGATGACGAGGTCCACACAGTGCGCTTCGTAGTTTTCGGTGTCCAGGTGTAATAATACGTTGAATGCGATGTCTACGTGTCCCAGGTTGCCGATGACGAGGTCCACACAGTGCGCTCCGTAGTTTTTGGTGTCTACGTGTATTAATATCTTGAATTCGATGTCCACGTGTCCCAGGTTGCCGATGACAAGGTCCACATATTGCGCTCCGTAGTTTTCGGTGTCTACGTGTATTAATACCTTGAAATTGATGTCTAGGTGTCCCAGGTTGCTGATGACGAGGTCCACATAATGCGCTTCATAGTTTTTGGTGTCTAGGTGTATTAATAACTTTAAATCTGAATGGGTGCGTTCAGCCAATACTCCGCTAGCCTAGCAATCGTGAGCAGTTGCTCGTTTTTGCTCGTTTCTTCTCTTTTTAATCCAGTAAGTCAAAAAAGAGGAAACGAGCGAAAACGAGCGACTGCTCACGATTGCTAGGCTAGCAAAATATCGGCTGAACGCACCCAATGTAGGACACGTAGATATCGAATTCGAGGTATTAATACATGTAGACACCGAAAACTACGAAGCGCACTATGTGGACCTCGTCATCGGCAACTTGGAACACGTGGCCATCAAATTCAAGGTATTAATACACCTGGACACCGAAAACTATAGAGCGCGCTATGTGGACCTCGTCATCGGCAACCTGGGACACCTAAACATTGAATTCAAGCTTGATTCATAAAAATCGACTTAAAATTTCCTTAGCGGCAGAATTAAAATTATGTCATGACATAATAAAAATCGCTGAATTAAAATTATGTCTAGACATAATAAAAATTGGACAAAAATTATGTTTAGACATAATAAAAATTGGATGAATTAAAATTATGTCTGACGTAAAAATAATTATCAAAAATATCGATACCTGAAGATATCGGTACATATACAGTTGCAAACAACATTCAGTAAGACACGCAAATAAAAATAAATAAAGAATTTTACAGTTAACGACTTATTAACATTAATCATGCTTTATTGCGATTATGTTTTATGTTGAAATTGAAAAATATATACAAGGTGTACAACTAAAAGGGTTACAGATTATTATTTTTAAAAAACTGAGCAAAATATTAAATTGTTGTTTTCTTTAGAAATAATAGTCCGTAACACTTTTAGCTTCATACCTTGTATTATATACGGTTTATGAAATTATAAGATATATTGTTTATAAGATTAAGTTGCGTAACACTACAAAAAGGCGTGATATCCGTACAAAATTACCTTTTTAAAAAAAAGGTAAAATGAGCGCCAAGTACACGCATAATAGTGTATATGTATTATGTTGTTACCCTGTTATGTTGTTACCTCGAAAAAAAACAAAGTGGTAGTATTATACCTCCAAATAGCTTTATCCTGTACATACTGTTTATACAATGCGTAATATACTACAAAAAGGCGTGATATCCGCACAAAATTACTTTTTTTAAAAAAAGGTAAAAAAAGCGCCAAGTACACGTATAGTAGTGTATATGTTGTTACCTAAAAAAAAAAAAGAAAGTGGTAGTATTATACCTCGAAAAAACCTAAGTAACAAGTGGTAGATCTTTATATCTCGAAAAATCTCGAAAAAATTTAAGCAGTAGTATCTTTATTTCCGAAAAATTATAACCCAAGTGATACACGTCACAAAATTATGTTACCTTATCAAAAAGAAGAGTCGCGCTTCAAGTGATCTATTACAATTACAAAAAAGAAATGATATCTCTTTAAATTAGAGCGCCAATTACAGATGTATATTGCCTCAAAAAATAATTGTTGCACTACATTAAAAAATCTTTACATTGTGTCAATTAGAAAAGAATGTATAATAACAATTTTATAAGATTAAAAAATTTTATTTAAATTTAACAAGGGAATACAAGATATTTAAATACAAAGTTATTTACATGTGTATTTTTTAATGGCCACAAAGAATTACAGAGGTAACAGTACAAAATAAAAATATTTTATTAAAATACATAAATTTTTCTTGTAAAAAAACTTGGCGCTGCTAGACCTCGAAATTTTAAATAAATAAATAAATATATTCTATACTTAATTATAAGCCGCATTATCCGCCGTCCGCGTAGTCACGCACACCCATATCACTCACTCCCACATCCACGCTGATAATCATTTAATATTACTCCCATTGTATTCTTCTCTGAATTATTTTTATTTATTGTTGTTTTTATTTATTTAAAAGGTCTAGCAGCGCCAAGTTTTTTTACAAGAAAAATTTATGTATTTTAATAAAATATTTTTATTTTGTACTGTTACTTCTGTAATTCTTTGTGGCCATTAAAAAATACACATGTAAATAACTTTGTATTTAAATATCTTGTATTCCCTTGTTAAATTTAAATAAAATTTTTTAATCTTATAAAATTGTTATTATACATTCTTTTCTAATTGACACAATGTAAAGATTTTTTAATGTAGTGCAACAATTATTTTTTGAGGCAATATACATCTGTAATTGGCGCTCTAATTTAAAGAGATATCATTTCTTTTTTGTAATTGTAATAGATCACTTGAAGCGCGACTCTTCTTTTTGATAAGGTAACATAATTTTGTGACGTGTATCACTTGGGTTATAATTTTTCGGAAATAAAGATACTACTGCTTAAATTTTTTCGAGATTTTTCGAGATATAAAGATCTACCACTTGTTACTTAGGTTTTTTCGAGGTATAATACTACCACTTTCTTTTTTTTTTTTAGGTTTAAAACAGACGGCATCACGCCTATTATCAATGAAGATAATGATGAAGATTAAGATTAGTCCATCCATATGAATATAATTATAAACAGTGTAAATAATAGTATGAGAGTGATTATGTAAACAAATGTGTATGTGTACTTTATTATTTTTTTATATTTAAATATATTTAAATATATTTAAAACAGACGGCATCATACACCTATTATCAATGATGATAGTGATGAAGATTAGTTCATCCATATGACTATAAATAATGTAAATAATAGTATGAAAATGATTATGTGAACGAAGTGTATGTGTACTTCTGTTCGCGATCGAACCGTAATCCCCCGTGAATAATCGCGAGGAGAATTATCGCTTAAGCCCAGCATTGTTTCGGGAACAACCGCCGTTATTCCAAGACCTTCGAGAAGCCGAGAAACGAACGCGGTTTTTTCCTCGCGTGCTCGCTCTATCCCCTTTGTCTCATCGCGCGACGTAAACATTGGAGACGGAGCTCCTGACCTCGGCGAGAACAGCTGATCGGTTGCCGACTCCGAAATTCGAGACGTTCAAACCGAAAGACAAGTCGACGGGTCGGCTACCGATTGGCTCGGCTAATTGTTCGGCTCATTACCGGGGATACGTGATGCGTGGGGATAGGGAGCTCGTACCTCCGAGTGCGCCGGAGGCTCGGGCAGATACGTTTTCGGAGACGTAACGAGCATCTCTTCCGTTTCGAAAAGCGAATTGTCACTTGCTTGGAGTCTCGACGACGGCTCGATCCGTGGCTCGCGGAATAGATCGTGCGACGAGAACCGTAGTTCGCGGAATAAGCGCCGATTTTCCAGGAATCAGAACCGCGTTTCGTGGATTCCTAATCTCCGTGTAAATAAATGTATATACTCTGTGTAAATATATTCTGTAAATAGACATACGAGAGTTAACTGGAAATAAGTCCCATTCCCGCGCCTCTAACTCGATCTTCCTTCTGCTCACGCACATTTATTGGTCCTTCGAGCCGGATTTCGCGACCGATATCCGCGCCGCGAGTGAGTGGTCAAGGGTGAGTTTCTCGTGCTACGAGTGACCGCCTGGAAGACGAAGATGAGCAACCCTGAGATGGAGGGACTTATCCGTTCGCAGAACGAGCTGCACGGGCGCATCGCACGCGCCTATGAAAACTTGAAGAAAGCGGGAGGCGCAAGATTGACAATGGGACTGGTGAATGCTCGCCTCCAAGCCTTGGAATCGAACTGGAACAAGTTCGAGGAACAACACGGCAAACTGCTATTAATGCCTCCAGACGTCCTTGCCGCCACTGACTATAAGGAACAGGACCTCCCGGCTTTGGTGGAGGAGACCTTCTTAACGCAGAAGGGAATGTTCCTGGACGTCCTCCTGTCGCACAAGGCGAGGGAGGAGGCTGCAACTAAGAATGAGACTTCGGAGACGGCGACAACGACGAGTCGCACCACGTTACCGCGGATTCAGCTGCCGGAATTCTCAGGCAAATACGAGGACTGGCCGTCATTCCGCGACCTCTTCCACTCTCTCATAGGCCGGGACGCTAACACGACGCCGGTGGAAAAGCTGCACTACCTCAAAACTTCCTTGAAAGGTGAGGCTGAGTTATTAGTCCGGAATATCGCGACGACGGCCGAAAATTATAACAGTGCGTGGGACGTATTGAATGCGTATTATGAGAACAAGCGACTTCTCACCCGCGCGTATCTGTCCAATTTCCTTGCGCTAACTAAAATGAAGAGTGAATCGGCGGTCGAGCTTCGAAAGATTTTCCACGGCGTCAAAGCAACGGTCAGCTCGTTGGCGAGTATCGGTCGGCCTATAAACCGTAGCGAGGACTTATTCGTTTATCTGGCGGTCGAGCTACTGGATCCGCGTTCGCGACGCGAGTGGGAAACGTCAATCGGCGACACGACCGAGCCTCCGACGTATGCGACTCTCGAGCAATTCCTGGATCGGCAACTGCATACGCTCGAGTCGATGCAGCCTGCTAAGGTCGACGGAGCCGCCGGTAAGGCCGCGAGCGGAGCCGCCAAATCCGCGCGGAGCCACCTCGCTCGGAAGCAGGAGGGAAATCCGGACGCCAAGCGAGGTCGTTGCCACTGCTGCCAAAAGGACCATATCCTCATGTTCTGCGAGGACTACAAGAGGAAAACAGCCCAGGAACGGAAGCAGCTCGTCGACAACAAGAACCTGTGCCTGAACTGCCTCGGTTCTCACAAGGTCAGTGAGTGCGCGTCGAAGAAGGGGTGTGCAGCGTGTGGCGCGCGACACCATACTTCCGTCCACGATGCGTGTCGCGAGGTCGAGGTCGCGAAGACGGTTCACGCGGCTCAAAGACTTGCCGTAAAGCCGAGCGCGGTGCTCCTCGCCACCGCTCGCGTTCGCGTAGCCGATCGGTTCGGAACCTTGCATCGCGCTCGCGCGCTGGTCGACCAGGGATCGGAGTCGTCCTTTGTGACCGAGCGCCTCGCGCAAAGATTAAAGTTACCGCGTTCTCGCACGTCGGTTTCGATATTCGGCGTCGGCGGACAGAAAACGGCCGTCGCCAAAGGACGCGTATCGCTGACTCTCGCGCCGCGAACCGACGGCCCCGCGATGTCGGTCTCCGCGCTCGTACTCCCCCGGCTCACAATATACGCCGGCGGTATCGAGGCCGGCGCTGAAGCGTGGTCTCATCTTCGGGGTCTGGAGCTGGCGGACCCCGAGTTCAGCGCGTCCGACTCGGTGGACATTCTCCTCGGTGCCGACGTTTACGCGGAAATATTGCAAGAGGGACTTCGCAAGGGGGGTAGTCGCGAGCCCGTCGCGCAAAACACGACTCTTGGCTGGATTCTGTCTGGCGCTATCGGTGAAGGTGCTTCGAGTCACTTCGCGCAATCCTACCAGTGCCGTGTCGAGGACGAACTGTCGCAACTAGTGAGGCGATTTTGGGAGCAGGAGGAGGTTCCGTCGGCTGCCGGACCGCTCTCGAAAGCCGATCAGGAGTGTGAGGAACATTTCGCGCGCACACATTCGCGTAAGCCCGACGGGCGCTACGTGGTGCGACTCCCCGTCGTCGAGCCGATGCCGAATCTCTGTGGTACGCGCCGCGCGGCCGTTCGCGTGATGAAGGCCATGGAAGCAAAGTTCGCGCGGGATGCTTCCTTCCATGCGCTGTATACAGATTTCATGCGTCAATACGTCGAGCTCGGGCATATGACGCCGGTCGATCCTCCGGCCGATCCGGCGAAAATGGCCGTCTGCTATCTGCCTCACCATGGAGTGATGAAGGAAACCAGCACGACGACGAAATTGCGAGTCGTCTTCAACGGTTCTTTCGCGCTGCCGACGGGGGCGGCGCTAAATAAGTATCTGCAGACCGGGCCGAACTTGCTGCCGGCTTTGGCAGAGATCTTACTCCGTTGGCGGCGTCACCGGTACGTTTTCGCGGCGGACATAGAGAAAATGTACCGGCAGATCGAAGTCCACCCGGAAGACAGGGATCTGCAGCGCATAGTCTGGCGTGAGAGCCCTAGCAATGTGTTGCTGGAATTTCTCCTAATCACCCTCACGTACGGGCTTGCTTGTTCCGCGTTCCTAGCGATTCGCACGCTCCATCAGCTGGCCAAGGACGAGGGAGTTGAGTTCCCGCTAGGAGCTATCGCCCTCCTACTGGAGACCTACATGGACGACGTATTGTCTGGCGCGGACACGATCTCGAGAGCCAAAGAGATCCGTCGTCAGCTGGACCGAATCTGCATGGCGGGCGGCTTCCCGCTCAAGAAGTGGTCGGCGAACGAGGCGTCGATACTCGATGAGGTCCCTCCTGAGGATCGCCTTCAACGCGAGCCCCGGTGGTGGCTCCCGGGAGAGAGCCACTTGACCCTCGGGCTGCGTTGGCATCCACGCGAAGATCAGTTCGCCTACTCGACGCAACTGACCCAACTGGAGGCTATTACGAAGCGGTCGGTCTTATCTTTAGCCGCTCGGCTATTCGATCCGCTGGGGTGGCTCGCCCCCACTACCGTATTAGCTAAAATTTTGTTTCAGTCCACCTGGTTGCTGGGATTGGATTGGGACACGCAGCTCCCTGACACCGACGTCCGACGATGGCTCGAATTCCAGGCCGGACTGCCTCTACTGGAAACGATCCGAGTGCCCCGATGGCTGGAGAGCGATCAAGAAGGTGTTAAGCGCGAACTGCACGGATTCGCCGACGCCTCGGAAAAGGCGTACGCAGCGGTGGTCTACCTGCGGACCGAAAGCTCGAGCGGCGAAGTAGTCGTGAGCCTCGTGGCGGCGAAAACCAAAGTCGCTCCGTTAAAGCAGGTCAGCCTTGCACGGCTGGAGCTAAACGCTGCCGCCTTACTCGTCCGACTCGCCAATCATGCTCGGCGGGTCCTCAAGATAGAAGAGGATCCGACCCATCTGTGGACTGATGCGACCGTAGTGCTAGGCTGGATTCGAGGTCACCCTGCTTCCTGGAAGACATACGTGGCAAACAGAGTGAGTGAGATTCAGCTCACTCTCCCTGACGCTTATTGGCATCACGTCCCCGGGCGTGAAAACCCCGCCGACTGCGCGTCCCGAGGCCTCTTAGCAAGGGAACTCGTGGAGCACCCGCTCTGGTGGCAGGGCCCGGCGTGGCTCCGAACTAAAACCGGTCCGTGGTCCGCTCCCTTGGACGACGAAGTACCCGTCGACCTCCCGGAACGGCGCTCTCACATACATGCCGTGGCAGCCGCTACGGAGGAGCCCGAGCTGCTGACGAGGTACTCATCCCTGACGAGCTTGGCGCGGACGACAGCTTGGTGCCGCCGTTGGCTGCGGTGCCTGCGGGCGAGGCGGACTGCCCACGAGAAACAGCCCGATTCCTCCGCTGGGCTCGTACTAACACGCGAGGAGCTCAGCGACGCCATCGTGGGTTGGATCGGCTGGGTTCAATCCATTCATTTCAAGGGGGAAGCGACGGCCCTCCGAAAGAACGCTCCGCTGCCGGCGCGCAGTTCCATCGCCTCGCTGAGCCCCTTCCTGGACGAGCGAGGCCTACTCCGCGTCGGCGGTAGACTCAAGAACGCCATGCTTGCCTACGACGCTAGGCACCCTGTGATCTTGCCGGGACCGTCACGATTAACGAGGCTTATCGTGGAGGCGTGCCATCGGCGGACATTGCACGGAGGAGTGCAGGCGACCCTCGGGGCCCTTCGCCAGGAGTACTGGGTCCCTCGCGGTCGCACATTGGTGAAAGGGTGTATTCGGCGTTGCGTGACGTGCGTGCGATGGCGGGCGGCCTCTCCACAGCCTCTCATGGGAAGCCTCCCTGGTCCTAGGGTAACTCCCGCTCGGCCATTCCTGAACACCGGAGTCGACTACGCCGGACCGGTGTGGCTGAGAACCTCCAAGGGACGGGGCCAGCGGGCCTCTAAAGCATTTATCGTTGTCTTTGTATGTCTGTGTTCTAGAGCGGTACACCTCGACGTGGCTACGGACTACACCGCCGACGCCTTCCTGGCTGCGCTGCGCCGCTTCGTTTCCCGCCGCGGTTTATGCCAGACGTTGTACAGTGACCGCGGCACAAATTTTGTCGGTGCCGACGCACAATTGCGCGATCTATTCTCCGCCGGCGGCCAGAGGGGCCGACGCATCGCCGAGCGCGTTGCTGAGGAGAGGATAGCGTGGCGCTTCAATCCCCCCGCTGCGCCCAACTTTGGCGGCATCTGGGAGGCAGCCGTCAAGTCGACCAAGCATCACTTGCGGCGAGTGATCGGCGAGGCGACTCTCACCTACGAGGAGATGGCCACGTTATTATCTCAGGTAGAGGCGTGCCTGAATTCACGTCCCCTGCAGGCCCTGACAGACGACCCTGAGGACCTCAGCCCGCTCACTCCCGGCCACTTCCTCATAGGCTCGGCCATCAGCGCCGTACCGGAGCCGTCGTTGACGGAGGAGAGAACGACTCGGTTGTCCCGCTGGCAACAAGTCCAGCAGATGCGGGACCATTTCTGGGCGCGATGGTCTGAGGAGTACCTCCAGACGCTTGCTCATCGCCCGAAATGGCTCAAGGCCGACCTGGAGGTGCGAGCAGGCCGCTTGTGCCTCGTAAGAAGCGAGACGACGCCCCCGACCAAGTGGCCCCTCGCTCGGATTGAGGAGCTACTCCCGGGCGACGACGGACAGGTTCGCGTCGTCAAAATTCGAACGGCGGCATCGATACTCACACGGCCTGTGAGCAAACTCGTCCTCCTCCCGGACTGCGACGCACCGGGAAGCGAGGAGTAATCGCGAAAACCGTCATCTCCTTATCGCGTCGTGCGCGAATTAGAATCAATTAAATATCATCGTAGGTTGCACCATACGAGGCGGGCGGAATGTTCGCGATCGAACCGTAATCCCCCGTGAATAATCGCGAGGAGAATTATCGCTTAAGCCCAGCATTGTTTCGGGAACAACCGCCGTTATTCCAAGACCTTCGAGAAGCCGAGAAACGAACGCGGTTTTTTCCTCGCGTGCTCGCTCTATCCCCTTTGTCTCATCGCGCGACGTAAACATTGGAGACGGAGCTCCTGACCTCGGCGAGAACAGCTGATCGGTTGCCGACTCCGAAATTCGAGACGTTCAAACCGAAAGACAAGTCGACGGGTCGGCTACCGATTGGCTCGGCTAATTGTTCGGCTCATTACCGGGGATACGTGATGCGTGGGGATAGGGAGCTCGTACCTCCGAGTGCGCCGGAGGCTCGGGCAGATACGTTTTCGGAGACGTAACGAGCATCTCTTCCGTTTCGAAAAGCGAATTGTCACTTGCTTGGAGTCTCGACGACGGCTCGATCCGTGGCTCGCGGAATAGATCGTGCGACGAGAACCGTAGTTCGCGGAATAAGCGCCGATTTTCCAGGAATCAGAACCGCGTTTCGTGGATTCCTAATCTCCGTGTAAATAAATGTATATACTCTGTGTAAATATATTCTGTAAATAGACATACGAGAGTTAACTGGAAATAAGTCCCATTCCCGCGCCTCTAACTCGATCTTCCTTCTGCTCACGCACAACTTCATTTTTGAGTGTATGTGTACGTGTATGTGTATGCGTACTTGGTGGAAACAGCGATTTATCGATATATGAAATAGAGACCCTAAGAGAATTGATTGGTCCATATGCATGTGCATAAGGAAATAGACCAATCCGTTTCTTTATGCATATATAGTTATGCATCTATGCAAGTTTGTCTGGATAGACCTTAAGCCCTAGAGCATGCGCATGTGACCCCAGAGCCTAGTGCGTGTACACACGTATGTATGTACATAGATATAGCGGTTGCGCTCCTGAATGCCCACAATGTGTGCAATCGCCACTAAACGCAACTGGAATGTTAAGCCTTGTGTCCACGATGCTAGAACTGCGTCCGAGTTTTGGTTTAAGCCAATCAACTTGTAACTCTTACAGAAAAGTAGCAGTTTCATTGGCTTAAACCGAAACTCGAACACAGTTCTAGCATCGTAGACACAAAACTTAAAAAAAAATTTTTCAATAACTTAAAACCATTGCACGTAACAAAGTTTTAGTCATAATCGTAAGGCCGTAAAAAAATAGATCAATCACAGTCGATTATTCTCTTTGAGCTCAAAAAATAATCAAGTGTGATTGGTCTATCTTCTTACGACCTTACGATTATGACTAAAACTTTGTTACGTGCAATAGCCTTTACAGCTCTTAACATTACCAATCAACCACTAAATGATTGGTAAAAAAGAATTTAAAATTCCCATCAGTCAAAGTGGAGGCGCTAAAGAAGGTTAAAAATTTGTTGACAATTAATTCTTTTTTTTTTTAAACGCAAAACTACCAAAAGGTTTCAATGCGGTACCAAACACTGCCAATCAATCATCAATCGATTAAAAAAAAAATTACTACAGTCAAAGTGGGGAGGCTAAGAGAAGATCAAAAATTTGTTTTTTCGATTTCTTAAAGAAACGCGAAACCATCAAAAGTTTTTAATGCGGTACCAAACACTGCCAATCAATCGCCAATCGATTAAAAAAAAAATTATTACCGTCAAAGTGGGGGGGCTAAAAAAAAATCAAAAATTTGTTTTCGATTTCCTAAAAAAACGAGAAACTACCAAACGTTTTGAATACGGTACCAAATACTACCAATCAACCACCAAACGATTGGTAAAAAAAAAATATAAGAAGGACGCTCCCAAAGTACAGTCTGTGAACGTACATTGCTGAGTTTTCATTGTGAGGCGGTATTCCTCCTTTCAGGAGAACCTTTTACGTAAAGTGGAAGCTCGCACAGGTAACTCTCGTTATTCGTAAGGGGACCACTGATTAAGTTGCTAACTACGTTAGCTGGATTTCTATCTTTGGTTCCAGAATATTTGAGAGCTTCTTTCAACCTTGTTGGATTCAGGATTTATTGAGATTGTCCTTGCGCTTCTGCAAGGCGTGCAATCCCGTGTTGTGCTTCAAGCTGAGGCTGTGTAACGGGTAACTGCCACACTCTGTAAGTGCGGTCAAACCATCGATATTGAACGCTGCTATACCAGTAGGTGCTGCTACAACGATATTCTTGTTGAGATTTTGTTTTATCCAGCATTTAATTGTTTTAATTAAGAAACTTTTGCCAGTACCTTCTTCTTCACTAACGTATTCTAGTAATTGTTTATTATCCGGCGATGTTACGGTGTTGATCACATCGTCAAATACTTTTCTTTGATCTGCGTTCAGATTTGAAATCATTTCATATACATCGATTTCCTGAATTAATTTTTTACCAAGATCCTTAAAATCTTGCATCGCTTCACCAGCTTCAATATTTTTAACATTTATTGGATTATTGGGATCATCTTGAGACTCGTGCTGTTTTTCTAAATCATCTAAACGTTGCTGAACCAATTGCTTCGCAGTTTCAAATGCTTTTTGCAATTCCTATAATTTTTCACGATAATACAATGCTTTCTCAAGATCTAACTTTCCCTTGTGAAATGATTCTGCATAAGTATCACATTCATTTTTAAGATCTTCCAGTTTCCGCCATGGTTTAAACATAAGCAGTAATAAAAAGAAATAATTTTCCGGCCGCATATTTTGACATCATATTTATAGTGATTAATAATATAGTTACGCTGTCGTCGCTTCAGATAATAACCATTATTCAGCTTGTAGAATTCAATATTTTTACTTTGTGGTTTGATTTTCGTAATATCATATTGCTGTGCAAATTCATATAAACACAAGGATTCAAGTTCTTCCGGTCTCCGTGGATAATGATCATCTATTATAGATGGACAAAATATGTCTGTGGAATCTCCATCAAAAGCTTCAATTTTCTTACAGGTTTTAACTTTTCTATGTCGTATCATATTAACATCTAACCATCTAATACTCGTATTTCGATCAGTCCCATATAAAGGATTACCTAGCAATGTATCAGCAGCTTCAAGAGCTCCACATTCTCTATCACTCATGGCTCGAAAAGCAATCTTCCAAAGACGGCTCGTCAATGATTCGTTTTTCTTATTTTTACTATCAAAGATAACATCAGATATTTCACTTTTTCCTGGTTTATTTATATACTTAGTAATATACTAAGTAAGCAGCGATGCTTTTTCACCGATAAATTGTATATCCATATTTCCTTCCCATGCAGTAAGAATGATAGGATTATAATCATTTATACAGGTTTCAGTATCTGTTCGAGGAAGGTCATAAAGCCTACTTCTATTTTTTAATCGTTTCCTACTTGCTATCGAACTTATGACATCTCTCATAATCAACGTGTCTGTAACTAGACGAGGAAATCCGAAACGACACGAGTCGTTTTACGTCCTGCTTTTTTAGAACGAAGACAATAATCGTTATGTTTGTGTAGTTGATACATATTGACTCGCCTGTATAACAAAATGGTGAAATATTTGGATCTGGCATTTTACAACTTATATGTTGCAAAATAAATTTAGAAACCTCTTCAACAGAAGATTTACCGATAATTGGCGCGTTTAATCCAAATTAATAAATGAAAATGTTGTATTCTCGTCGCCACAAGTAATGTGTTACTTCTCCGATCGGGTAATCTTTGGAACAAATAAAATCAAGCAACGCTTTGAATTTATTATCAAGAAACCTCGACGTCGACACGGGATCTTTAGCAACGAGTACACTAATGGGCGTCGAATCGTTAGGCCATCCATTTACTTCACGAATATATGCACCTAAATCATCCCACTTCCATTCACCAGGACTAACTGTAAAGAACCATGTCGCAGGTCCGAATTCTTGCGCCATAGCAATTAAATCACTTCTTGGTCTACGCCAGTATTGTTCCGTATTTCTTAAAGTGGAAAATATCAAACTCAAGTCAGATTCCATATCACCTTTCTGCAATGCTTCTAAATATTCTTTAGCCGTATAACGTTCTCGTGAATCAGTTGTATACAATTTATGATAAATACCACGACTTAATTGATGAATATTCGCATCATTTAACAAGAAAAATAAGAATTGTGGACTTAATCTAAATTGTTAATGTTTGGATGTCAAACAACATTTAATAAATTCATGGCTGTGAAGTTTAACCTGTCTAGTTTCGCGTTGTCCATTAACACCAAAAGGAAATAAATCTGGAAAACACAATAGATCTAAAGATATCTCACGATTGCCCAAGGGCAAATCTTGAACTTTTAACATTTTATATAAGGCAGTAGCACTTTGACATGATTTTTTTCTCATATAAAGGATAAATAGTGTATTGCTCGTAATAACTATCTTTACTTTCGTCAAGAATCTGGGTTAACATTGCTTCACGCTGATTATTTGAAGTAGCGTCTACGTTATTATTTTTTGTTTC
This sequence comes from Temnothorax americanus, assembly GCF_048541705.1. NCBI lineage: Eukaryota > Metazoa > Arthropoda > Insecta > Hymenoptera > Formicidae > Temnothorax > Temnothorax americanus. Next base: position 924,402 of record NW_027509591.1, read on the forward strand.
TTCCATTGGAACTTTTGAACTCAATTCTTGTTCGTCATTTGATAAAATAGCGTCTATGTTATTTTTTGTTTTTTCCATTGGAACTTTTGGACTCAATTCTTGTTCGTTATCCGAAACAGATTCACTATCATTTTCCGTCTCTTGTATTTCAAATTCATTATTATCCAGTTTCTCTAAGCATAATCCATCGTGAGTTTCTGAGTGTTATATTATTGTAAAAAGGATTGTTACGTTTCAGCCATGTTAAAGCCTCGTGTACCTTTTTACGATCTACGTATTTCTCCCAAACAATTTTGGATTTTGTCGGAACACCTCTAACACGTACGAAGTACATTTCATAATTTTTATTAATTGGATCAGTATCGGAACATAATTTGTTTCATGTCTCTTGTAAAGGTAATGGTAAATGAAACGTTCTACCTTTTAGTTTTTGTACCATATTTCTATGAGGCAGTTTTTTGTTAATAACAGTTCCCATTTTAACAACAGTTTGAAAAGCTTTAGCTCTTTGTATAAAAATGTTTTCAAACGTGTTAAGAGATGATATTTCTTCGGGTGTATCACGTACGAATCGATTATTTAAAACGCAATACGCAGGTATTAATCCGTTACGGAATTTTCCTGCACAATAACGACATATGTATTGTGGGGTAATGTTATGTTTTTTTAAATGCGCATTAAATCTCTCCAAATTGGAATATCTAACTGCGTTTTAAGCTTATTAATTTCAGAGACACTTTTCTTATAACAAAGTCTCTCACATGATGCACAAACATATCGAGGTGTGTCCATGCAGCGTTTGGTAAAAGCCTTAAATGCGTTATTGCTATAGCGAAAAATGATATCGTCATCACTCAAAATAGTACAACTCTGCTGATGTTTGTACATATTTGCTTTTTCTTGTTCCAAAGTTACAATTTCATTTAATGTGTCTAAATCAGCGGAAGTTAAAGCTTTCTGCAGATTTAACATTTTCCGATAGAAACTTGTTATTTGATAAATTAAACGTTTAATATGTCTCACCTTTGGAAAATGAGATGATAATATTTGAACACAAAGAAACATTGCTTTGCAAAATTTCGTATATCAATGTAACAAGCATGTGTGTGACCCTTTTTATTTGAATTTTTTATTGTACATATATGAATTTTTTTTAATAATTGTAGTATTTTGTTTAAAGTACATGTACTTATCGTTTGAAGGAATTTTTCATAACGATCGATTAAAAACGGATCATCAATTTTACACAAGGTATTACATTCCCATGATTTTTTTGCTTGTGCCTGCTGCAAAGGTAATACATTCATAGTTTGACAAAAAGTCACACGTAAAAACGTTCATTACCAAAGGTTGTGATGAAGTAATGTTACGATATGTGTTGACAAAATAATTTTCAGACAAAGCCGTATGTCGCGATATGCCACATAATGCACGTATTTTATCGTCAATTGTATAGCATTCTTCGGCAAGAGTCAAACACGCTTCTGATTTATTTTTAAGTGAAGCTAACATTTTATAGATCTTGCGGAAAAAACTGTCTCGAATATGCATACACCAACGTACGATTCTTTCGGCTTCTAATCGTTTTTCAATATGATTTCTAATATCAAGTTTCTTTTCAATATCTTTAATTGCCACAGGGCAAAATTTTATTATATAATTTTGCAGAGTAATGAAAATTCAAATTAAAAAATAATGCATTGCTTATTAATTTTTTTAAAATAATTATTTCTTTACTTATTAATTATTTAAAAAATAATGCGTAATAAAAAAATCGCATTGATTATTTAAAAAATAATGCGTAATGAAAAAAAACCGCATTAATTATTTAAAGAATAATGTGTAATAAACAAAATCGCATTGATTATTTAAAAAGCAATGCGTAATGAAAAAAATTGCATTGATTATTTAAAAAGTAATGCGTAATTGAAAACCTTTGTATTGGTTATTTAAAAAATAATTTTTAATAAAACCGTAATTCATTACAAAAAGTAATGCATTATTTTGAACCCTGTAATTTCGTGACCAAAACCTTGCATATTTTCTAGTAATATTTTTAACAACATCGCGATTTTTGTTTGCAGGTATTTAGACTTCTTTCTCTCATAATATCGCTTATTATAAAGCCATTTACGATCAGAATATTTTCTTTGTCTATCTTGTTTTTGCTAAGAATGTAGAAGATAAAATTTTTTTCTATTTTATTCTTGCTGAGAATGTATAAAATAATATTTTCTTTGTCAATTTCGTCCTTGACTCCGTTTTTTAGCATAATCATTTTCTGATTCTTGTTCCTTTCGACAACGTTTCTTAGCGCGATTAATTTTAGTATTATTATTAACACAATTTGTTTTCTGAATTCTGATATCGATGCCGTTTTTTAGCACGATCATTTTCTGACGAGTCCTGTTCCTCTCGACAACGTTTCTCAGCGCAATTATTTCCAGTATTACTAATGTTTTCACAGGAATCTTTCTGAGATAAATGTCTATTTATACGTAGAGCAGTCGCTTTAGCCTCTCTGTCTCTTATTATTGCTAATGGAAGCACTGTCTGAGATCACTTTCTGAATCTTGAGGAAAATGTTCAATTGTATTCGATTCGAAAATCTTCAACAAATGTGTTACGTCAGAACCCCGGAATTTAGGTATATACTTATATAGGTTCGACGGATAGCAAAGGAAAGGCTATCCATTGGAGGGGGTATGGGAAAACGTAACGAGATCTTATGGTATCTCGGGTTCACGCTAGAAGGGCGCGTGCCTCGAGTCGAATGCACTTTTCAGGAAAACTTCAGTCATGGGTCAACGTTCAGAAGGGACGCTATTACGCCTACCGAGAGTTTTCGTGCATCGCGGTCCTGTTTTCGGTCAAGGATATAATATTCCTATTACCGGGGATCGGACCTTGTGCGATTTTAGGGAGGTAGGTCTTATTTATAAAGAATAAACATTGGGTTTAATTTGATCAAAATAATTAGAACATTTATTACAAAAAGGAAAAGAACAAAATATAATTATAAAATAAAAAAAATCATTATTGTATATACATATATGTATATATACCGGGTGTTTCAGACCACCCGTATCACCCGATTTATTTGTAAACGCAACATTTTAGAGAAAAATGTTTCAGACCAAAGTTGTATGGTTTCAAGAGGTACATAAGATGGTATCATTGGATTGGTCGTAGATGGTCGTTTAAAGCTCACGTGAACGACACCTTTAATTTATTAAATGGAAACCTTTATTTGCAATGCATATTCTTGTAGCTTATGTCAAGAGCTTTCCAAAACACTATGATGAAATATTTTTTTATAAAGTACTTTTCGAGTTATGAGGCTTGAAAGTTCTAGTATTTTGACATAAAATACAAAATATCTTGTAAAACATTAAGTTTTCGGTAATGTTACCTTAATACTTTTATGCACAAAATAATAAGTTGAATCAGTTGGAATAAAAAAAAGACAGTTGCTTTTAAGAAAAAGTATGCAGATGCGTGTTGCAAATTACATATTTTTTCTTAAAGGAACTATGCTTTTTTTATACCAATTAATTTGTCTCATTATTCTGTGCATAAAAATATTAAGGTAACATTACCAAAAACTTGATGTTTTACAAGATATTTTGTATTTTATGTCAAAATACTAGAACTTTCAAGCCTTTATAATTCCAAAAGTTCTTAACAAAAAAATACTTTCTTATAGTGTTTTGGAAAGCCCTCGAGATAAGCTACAAGAATATGTAATAAAAAGTAGGTGGTTCTATTTAAAAAATTGAAGGTGACCTTTACGTGACCTTCAAGCAACTATTTAAGGTGAAACTAATAACACCAGCTTATGAACCCCTTGAAACCATACAACTTTGGTCTGGAACATTTTTCTCTAAAATGTTGCGTTTACCAATAAATCGGGTGATACTGGTGGTCTGAGACACCTAGTATAAAGGAAGATGTCTTGACTGACTGACTGACTGATTCATCAACTGACTGACTGACTCATCAACGCCCAGCCCAAACCTCTGAACTGAATTTTTACTAAAAGTATATGAAATAGAGGTAGAATTTTCCGGGGAGTGCTACTATGTGTATAGTTTTTTGTTACCGATTTTCTGGAAACCGGTTTTTATAATTTTTTTAATTTGTCGAGAAATAATTGACCAAATCTCAAAAAATTATAGATTAAACAGAGGTAGAATTTTCCGCGGAGTGTTATAAAGTGTACAATTTTTCGTTACCGATCTTTTTGGAAGTTGGTACCAAAATTTTTTTCAATTTTTCAAGAATTAATTGACCAAATTTTAAAGAATTGTATATGAAGTAGGGGTAGAATTTTACGGGGAGCGCCATGATGTGTACAGTTTTTGGTACCGATTTTTTGGAAACCGGTTTTTTTTATTTTACCAATTTTTCGAGAAATAATTGATTGAATCTCGAAGAATTATACATGAAGTAGGGGTAGAATTTTCCGGGGAATGCTATAAAGTGTACTATTTTTTGTTACCGATCTTTTTGGAAACCGGTTTCAAATGACTGAATCTCAAAGAATTGTATATAAAGTAGAGGTTGAATTTCCCGGAGAGTGCTATAAAGTATAATATATAATTTTTAGTTACTGATTTTTTTGGAAACCGGTATCAGAAGTTTGACGATATTTTCGGGAAATAATTGATCGAATTTTAAAGATCTGTATATAAAACAGGGGTAGAATTTCCTGGGGAGTGCTATAAACTGTATAGTGTTTTTTTACCGATTTTTTTGGTTACCGGTATTTTTTGGGAAATTGGTTTCGAAATTTTTCCAATTTTTTAGAAAATAAATTAAATGAATCTTACAAAATTGTATGACGGAATTGAATTTTAGTAGATAAAAAAGTAATATTTTTTTAATTTATAGCATTTTAGAGAAAGGGAGGAAGAGAGGGGGGAAAAAGAGAGAGAGATTGATTGATAAATTGATAAGTATATATATGCCCAAGCATAGCTACAGGGCAAAGATAGCAAAATATAGTAATATACAAGATAAAGATACAGTGACACGCAACTTAACTTAAACGCAACTTAATATTAGAAAAGCACATAATTTACAAGCAACTAAAAAATTAAAGAAACAGAATGCAACTAAATTGAACGCAGGTAATACTAGGTGAAGAGATTACTACGAGTACTTTATACACCCTACACGCTAAAATATCTAAAGAACTTAGTCTGAGAATTCGGATGACAGCAGGTAGGATCGGAGGAGATTCTTAAAAGCTGCAATAGTAGTAGCTGATGTAATATTGTCCGGGAGAGAATGCCAAAAATAGATGGCCGCTATCTAAAAGAGAGAGAGAGAGAGAGAGAGAGAGAGAGAGAGAGAGAGAGAGAGAGAGAGAGAGATTGATTGATTGTTTTTTATTATGCCATGGTCGAACGACTTTTAGGCAAGAAATGTACAACGCAGAAGAAATAAAACACAAAAAGGCAAAACAAAAATTGTAGACTAAAGCAAAAGTGCGTGCATGCTCACTCTCTAAAGGACCAGAGATTGAAGCGCGCTGAAGCATGCTGCTCGCCCCCACGCAGGGTGCAGAAGAAGTGAACCAATACTGTAGTTTCACAAACTGAAGACGCAAATCGCAGTGATAATGATACGATCTTAAGACTAGATGAAATTTTGAACAATATATAAACTGTGAATAATAACACTTAAACTAAAACTAGATCTAATTCAGGAACTGCATATATATACAGACTATGTTACGCTTAGACTAGATTATGCTTGTACAATAGGTAGCCCCGAGACAGAACCATGATCAGAACCCAGCTCAAGCGAAAATAAGTGATCATGAAGCTTGCCTTTAAATTCGTTGAGAGACGATGAAGACACCACGCCGATAGGAAGAGAATTCCACAAATAAATTCCCGCGAGGTGGAAAGACCTATGGTAAGTCTCAGTTCTGTGGTTAGGTATATGAAACGTATGCGGCAATGCCAACCGTGACGAACGCTTAATCGAGGGATCAGCTTTTGCAAAAATATCCAAGATATAGCTTGGAGACAAATCCCTCGATATTCTATACATTTCAACACCAAGGAAGTACAAGCGTCTGTTTCTCACAGACAGCCACCCCAATTGATGTCGATAAGGCGTGATATGTTCATCGCGTCTCAAATTAAAAATGAACCGTATTGCACAATTTATAAGTCTTTGCAGTTTAGTATTAAGCTCATCGGTGACATCGTTGTAGACAAGAGAGCAATAGTCCAATAGAGGCCATACCAATGCAGACACGAGTTTTACGCGCAGTTGAAATGACAAAGAGTTCTTATGAAATTTCAGCTTGTGCAATGTGAAGTGTACCCTCCTAGAAATATGGAAGACGTGGCTTTTCCAAGAGAGATCTGAGCTCATGATGACTCCCAAGTTTCTTGCCTCGTCAACGTACGGAATGGAGGTGCCATTGACTGAAATAAGGGGCAGGTCTTTGAGATTCAATTGCTCCACGTAGCTTCTGCTGCCTAGTATTAAGACCTTGGTTTCTTGAGATTGAGAGACAATCCGTTCACAGTGGCATACTCAGAGATAACACCTACGTCATGTGCCACGAGCTGCAAGGCAATACTCAGCCGGCTAAAGAGGCACTTGCGATAAATTTGGGTGTCATCAGCAAAAATCAAATGCTCAGTAAACCTTAAAAAGGCACCTATATCATTGATAAACAGAGAAAATAGGAGCGGTCCAAGTACGGATCCTTGCGGAACACCAGCAGTGACGGATAGCCAGTCGGAGAAAACACCCTCAAGGTCAACAACCGCTTGAAAGCGACCTGAGAGGTACGAGAAAATTAGCTTGAAAGCTAAGTCAGAGAACCCCAATTTCCTGAGTTTGGTTAGTATCAGAAAGTGGGATACAGTGTCAAAAGCTTTGCTGAAGTCGAAAAGGACCAGAATCAAAACCTCACCCACATCAACGCCACTCCTAATGTCATGAGATAGTCTTAGAAGGGCACACTGGGTAGAGTAACCCTTGCGATAACCAGATTGACGATCATCTAAAATATTATGGGAATTGATATGGTCCAAGATTTGTCGGTGCATAATCCTTTCAAATAACTTAGAAAGTTCACACAAGTTGGCTATAGGTCGCGTATCCGAAGGAGAGGTAGGCGACTTGACTTTAGACAGCGGGCGCACTATGGCTCGCTTCCAAGGAGACGGAAAATAACCTAGATCGAGACAGCAATTGAAAAATGAAGTCAAGAGATTACCAATGTGGGGCAAAGCCAAAGCAATAGCGAACAGTGGTAGTTGATCATGGCCAGAGGCAAAAGAAGCAGACGATGTTGAAACCATTAGAGAGCATAGAGTGTCGTGCGATATATGAGAGAAACAGAAATGTGATTCTTCAGGTACAGTGGAAAGAATGATATCGGAAAACTGAGATTGTGAACAAGGAGGGTAACAGTTTGAGATAGAGGCGTAGTGGGCATTCAAAAGATCACGAGAGAAAAAATTAAGAGGTGAAGGAAGAGGCGACTCGATTAGACCCAGATTGGTGAGTTCACGCCATATCTTAGACGGATCAGAAATAGTGCTCAACTTCCCCAAATGATATTGCTCTCTGGCCCTTCTCAACTCCACCGTGAGATTATTCCTGAAGAGCCTATAAATGTGGAAATCGAGGACATTACCTGATCTACGCGCGGCTTTGTAGAGCCGGTTGCGATGCCGAATTTCACGAACAAGATGGCCGGTGAGCCAAGGCGCTGGCGGACGGGTTACGCAAAAGGTATGGATAGGAGCAAATGAATCCAAGCTGGTGGTGATGTCATTAGTAATAATACTTAGGAAATCCTCGATATCCAACTCATCAGGACTCGTGTGGCCAAAATCCTCGGGAAAGGATGAAGACAGTTTAGAGATGAGACTTTCAATAAACCCCTGCTTATCGAATTCCCTGTAGGAACGCCGAATCAAAGTACGCTTAGCGTAGGACGGAACAATGAATGAGTAAGTTAATTCGATAAGATCATGACCATTGATGAAGGGAGCGTCGGACTTGCGAAATGATGAAACCTTTTCCAAATTGTCGACTACAAAAACATCTAACCATGAGTTAGAAGAACTGGTATGGTAAGTCGATTGCGACTCAACAATATTCAGCGACAATTGTGATACTGTGTCCTTTAAGTGATTTGATTCATATGCGGAAGCAAGAAGATTACAGTTTAAGTTGCCAGTGATAATGATGTTTTTGTAACTGTGCAAGAACACCGTAATCGCATCAACATAAATATTAAAATTTCTTCCCTTTGGTCTACGGTACATAGAGGTGAATAAAAGAGGTTCGCGTGTGCCGCCGCGAATGTCCAGAATAATATACTCCGGTTCATTGGAAAAAACAGAAGGCGATGACGCCAGGACACGCGCCTTTAGCATCTCATGTATGTAGCAAGCCACACCACCCCCCTCCCTACCCCCTCTGTCAACACGCAACAAATAGTATCCGGCAATTCGTACTGTATCATCAGAAATATGCGAGTGAAGCCAAGTCTCGGATACGAAAACAATATGGAAAAAATTAGACGCTAAGAGAGCTTGAACTGATTCAAGATGAGCAGGAAGTGAGTTGGCGTTAAAATGAGCTACGCGGAGCAGAGAAGAATCACAAGTTGAATCATGCCGAGCGATCAGAGGTAATGGACCATCAGGTCGGACCCGTCAAACGATCTTGGCAAGATCAGTATCTGAATCGACATAAATAACAGGCTCGCCGTCAGCATGTCTCACACATATCCTGCCATTCCTTATCCAGACATACTTATATGACTTCTCTTTGGCGATACTCTTAGCACGCTGAAGCATGTCATAAGCACTCTTTGTCAAGAATTCATTGACATGAATAATGCGATCCGAGTTACCCCCGCACACCTCACTCGCCCTAAGTATGCCCCTTGCTCGCTTCTTGATAATAACCGCGTCGCGAACGGCATTCGAGGCCAGGATGACAATCACCGAGCCTGAAGATGTTGAGGATGCGGAAGACTCAGACCGTGACCTCTTGACAACTCTAGCACCAAGAACGTGACATGCCAGGTCAAGAACACCCAACGCCGTCAACACGTTTCCCGCGAGCCGGGATGGAGAAATTGGTAGTGCTGACGGGAGACCCGATACCATCAATTCATTCCCATTATGGGATTCGTGAAAAGATTGAGCAGACTTAAGGTCATGAATTACACGAGTGAGCTCGGCGCTGTCTTGCTCGAGTTTAGCTATGCGCTGACTATTCTGAGCCACGGAGTCAGTGTGACGATTCAAGTGATTTAGTTTATCACTTAGTTCTTTGTTTGTGCGTTGCTGACTGTCGATGAAAGCAGACAGCTTGGCATCTGACATTTTCATCTGCTCAATCAATCCAAGCAAAAGATCGTTGGTAGAGTCGTGAACAATGTCATGCATAGTGTCATGCCCGGCTAGCTGCGCTCCTTGAGACTGCGACTGAGGCAGCGACCGAGTGCCAGTGCTAACGGGCGTAGCCATAGTATCAAAACTGGATGATTTTACGATATTTTCTACCTCAGGTGTAAGAGGTAAACTCAGAGAAATAGACAACGCTTTGCAGCAAGTGTCAGCGTATCTGGTTACAGAATATGATTTGACACAACCCGGATGAAACACCCGCCTGCACTCACACTCAACGAAGGTAGTCGCGATTGACTTTTTACACCTAGTGCACGCACGCTGCATTCCCGTCGGACAAGCAAGCAGTAGATCACACGCGAAAACGCAGAGTTCAACGTAAAAGTTGCAGTGTATAAATCGCGAGTAGAGCACCACGCAAAGGCAGTCACCGAATTAGCACGCGCAACAGATCGACACGCTCGGGCGTATAACAGCCAATCGGAAGACACTAGTAAGCACGCGCCCGAGATAGCTTATAGCCAGAGACAATTGGTAGTGATGGACACGTGCGCAGCAGTGAGTCACAATTCACAATCCCGCAAGCACCTCGCCCCGTAAAGCCGCCAATCAGCAATCACTCGAATAACATGCCAGAAAACAGCAACAAGATGGAGAAGGTTGGCAATGATGGGCGCATGCGCAGCTGTACTCGATATCACGCCTCTATCGATCGACAATTGTCAATATCGACGCTCGGCTCAATGGCTCGCAAGAACAGCAGGTGCAGGAGAGAACAGATCAGGCAGCAGGCACATGCGCAGAAGAGGACGACGTCCTCCATGAAATGATTCTCAAAAACTGTATTGAAATAATGAAAAACATTCGTCACGCAAATGCCAAGAATCAGGCGACGGCCCGACGCGAAACGATAACGGCTCGTAACGGGCAGAAAAAAGACTTGCTTACACCTGCAACAAAAGAGCCCGAAGGCAGCTTACGGCAGAGATATGTTCGATTGTGACAGGAGCAACACAACGGACGTGCACACCGTACTCACCAGAGGGAGAGAGAGAGAGAGAGAGAGAGAGAGAGAGAGAGAGAGAGAGAGAGAGAGAGAGAGAGAGAGAGAGATGATGATGAATCGCTATTTATTAGGCGCTCCGGGATTTCTCCCCTCAAGCGCATATACAAAAGAAATAGAATACAAAATGATTAAAATCATAACAATAACAAAAAATAAGTATATCTATAACGAGAGAAAAAAAATAGAGAAAAAGAGGGATAAAAAAAATAACAAAATAAAAGAATCGCTATTACTGTACTTGTGGCTGTGTGTTAAGAAGATATTTAAATAAGTCGCACTTGAAAATCCCCTTCGTGGGGGCATTAAGCAGGTCTTGTGGTAAGCTGTTCCATAGTTCGGCCGCGAAACTAATAAACGATTTTTTATATAGTTCCGTCCTACATTGAGGAAGGGACAACGACTTCGGGTGAGATCTTGTATCGCGCACTGCCTTGTCGCCCTTGTAAGTAAAAGCTTGGTACAATGATGTTGGTTTCTTAGAATGAAGGATGGAGTAAGTTAAGTTACCGACAAAATATAGTCGTCTCTGGTGTACCTTTAGCCACTTGAGTTCCTCAAAATAAGGCGTGATATGTTCGTCCCGTTTAGCCTGACAAACAAATCTAACACAGGTATTTAAGGCTCGTTGCAAGCGCGTATTGTGTTCTCTTGTAATGTCAGTGAAAGTTGCGCAACAGTAATCAAAAAGAGGCATGATCAAAGTGCAAACTAACCTTGCACGTAACAGAGGCGGCATAAGATGCTTGCACAACTTAAGCTGGTGTATTGAGGCGTTCACTCTGGAAACAGTTTTTGATACCTGTTCTTTCCAAGAGAGTGTATTTGAGATGGTGACCCCCAGGTATAATACCGACTCTACATACGGTATTATGGTGTCGTCGACAACGATATGATGCAGATCATCTAATGGGAGACCATTAAGATAACGGACTGTGCCCATGATCATTGCAGTGGTTTTACTTGGATTTAGAGATAGCCTATTCTCCGTCGCCCAGGCTACTATGTTGGAAATGTCCTGATTCACTTTTTGCACAGCCTCAGCCAGGTATTTCAATTCCGTATGGAAGTAAATGCATAGGTCGTCAGCGTAGAAATTGTATTTACAGTATCTCAAAACTTTGCTAAAACCACACAGATATAAAATGAACAATAAGGGTCCAAGTACAGAGCCTTGGGGGACTCCAGTAGTCGTTGTCCTCTCTGTCGACGTCGCACGCGAGACGGGGTCGCGAACCACCTGCCTTCGATCGCAGAGATAGGAGCACATCCAGCGCAGTGCCGAACATGAAAAGCCAAGGCTCCTTAGTTTTTCAATCAATAAATAATGATTTACGTTGTCGAAAGCTTTGGAAAAATCGAAGAAGATTGCGATGGTGACTCTTCTAGCGTCAGCGGCCTGTTTCACGTCTTCAAGAATTCTAATCAGCGCGGTTTGCGTAGAGTGGTCCTTTCTGTAGGCTGCTTGATGAGGATCCAGCAAATCATGGTCGTCCAGATAGGCCTTAATTTGTTCGGCCACAATGTGTTCGAGAGCCTTAGAGACGGTACACAAAATGGAGATTGGCCTATAATCCTTTAATTGCGATGGACTTTTGACCTTTGGTAAGGGCTGTATTATGGCACTTTTCCATAAGATAAGATAGGCTCCATAAGTTAGACTGAAGTTGAATATATGTGTGACCGTTGAAAGAATACATGGCAAAGCTCTTGAGAGAAGTTTCATTGACAGTCCATCCGCACCGACTGCGTCCGACTTGATTCGTGTGATCGCCTTGAGCACTTCCCAGGGCTCGATGTTGCCCAGATAGAACTTGGAGTCATTGTATGTTTCCTCACCCAAGTAGAAAGCTGTGGTATTTTGCACATCCCTATTAGTCCCCGCCGTACCATAAGTGAAAAAGTCCACCAGTTCTTCTGTGGAAAAAAGCAATTTCATTTTTGAGGATTTGTTTTTGATTAATCCTAGATGTTTGAGCCTGTTCCAAATAATATTAGGTTCCCTTAAATCTTGAAAAGCATCCTGGTAATAATTACATTTGGCCTTGCGTACTAGCGATTGAACCTGATTACGTAAGTGCTTGTAGTTGTCGTAGTTTGTGTCACTTTTGCATCGTTTCCACTTTCTCCTAGCCATATTTCTCTCCTTCATTTTGTTCTTGATATCGTTGGTCAGCCAAGGAGCAGGCAAGTGCCTAGGATAGACATTGCGTAGTGGTGCATGCTTATCGAAGCATTCTAAAAGGTAGTCGTTCAGGATGCTAACCTTGCTGTCTATGTCTTCCGCGGTGAATACTGAACTCCAGTCATATTCCGCCAGTTCGTTCCAGAAAGTTTCAGGATTGAATGAACGAAAATCCCTAGCTGTAATGTGACGCCGCTGAAGACGCTCGACTTTCACTTTGTACGCAATGTCAACCAGGTCATGGGCAGACAAATAACACGCCTCCTGCTGCCCATACGTAACTAATTTGTCAAGATCGTCAATAATGCATAAATCTAACCACGTAGATGATGTACGCGTGTGATGTGTGGGCCCATATGGTACAAGATGGAAACGCATCGCATCCACCAATGAACGGATCTGCTCCGCGTCGAAAGTCCGCGTGTTGAGGTCCGCGTTGAAATCTCCAAAAACGACAGCGTGCCTGTACAGTGCCGATAATTCGGAAAAATCATTGAAGAATTCCTCAATGTAGCCACAGTGCGGTGGCCTGTACACCACGGCCAGTAGAATCTTGGAGTTCCCGTCCATAGAAATTTCAGCTATCAAATATTCTGGTTTGCGACAGTAATTTTCCTCGGATTGTCTTAATATCCTGGCGTGGGCATTTCCTCTGAGGTAAAAGGCCACACCTCCACCGGTTTTGCCTATTCTATCCCGTCTAAACACATTGTATCCCTGCAGAGAAACCATGCGATCTGGAATGGATGGTTTAAGCCAAGTTTCAGACATACAGATTATGTGATATTCCGAGTCAACGAAATGTGCTCTGAACTCATCAAGGTGTGCAAACAGCGATTGGCAATTCACGTGACAAATGCGAATATATTCACCATTAATACGCAAAATTCTGTCCTCTATCCTCCGATGCAGAATTGGGCACATCCTTCCATCCAAGGCAGAGTGCGACTGGTCTCCTTGCTTTCCCCACCGTGCACAGTTCCCACATCTTGGAGCCTCATTGTTCTTTGTGCAATCCTTAGTTTCGTGACTGCCGGCACAATGTCCACACAGCGATGCAAATCTGCAGTGCCTAGCGAAGTGACCGAAAGCCAAGCATTTATAACATTGCAGCACTTTTACGTAATCAGAGACACTGCACGCATTGTAATTTACAAATATCTGTTTATCTTTTAATAACAGTGTGCGGATATTCGGTGGAACCTCGATGACACAGCTGGTGCTCGTGCGATTCTCTTTGGAGGGAAAAACATAAATAATTTTTACCTCCGACGTGTCGACTCCTCTCAAATTTAAGGCTATGATCTCCGATCTAAGTTCATCCCCTGTCATGCCGCGCGGTACCCCACGGATGAGCAGTCTTGGGTTTAACTTAAGCTCCTGCTCGACCTTCAGACCTACCCTGTCGAGTACCTGTGAGTCCTTCATTTTGTCGATATCCACGGAATGTGCTTCTATACGAACCCCGTTGTTCTTAGCCGACGAGATTCGTTTGATCTTTAAATTGAAATCGGCAGGTCTTAGTGCGTTCTGTAGCACATCCTTCATTTCACCCGAAGTCGCAAACCTAACTTTATCGTCTCTGGGCGTAATTAACAAATTAGTCGTGCTGGGAATGTCTAACGTAGGACCCCCCGCCACGCGAACCTTCGACTGCACAGACCTAGCCACAGACGCATAAGACGCAGGAGGCAACGGTTTATCAGATACCGATCCTAAACCAGATACGCGTGCAAGCAACGAGTCACAGGCTTCTGTCACACAGTTCCTGATAAAGCCACCGAGATCACCGGTTGAAAGGGGAACTGAGGATCCGCCCTCCAACATACTTAAAAATGCCGAAGAGAGCTCGAGAAAAGCCTCCTTACACACTCTAAAAGCAGATTCAATCTGTTTTTTTCTTTTCCAGCGACTCCTTGCTTGTCCAGCTAGTTAAAAGAATTTTACTAACATTATCGTTGTGACTATTTATAGTATGTCGCATAGCAAGGATAGTATGTCGCATAGCAAGGATAGAGAGAGAGAGAGAGAGAGAGAGAGAGAGAGAGAGAGAGAGAGAGAGAGAGAGAGAGAGAGAAAGAGAGAGAGAGAGAGAGAGAGAGAGAGAGAGATAATTTATTATGCCCAAGAAAAACTAAAGGGCAAAGATTAACAATACAAAAAAAGAAAAAAGATAACAAAAAGTGCATGCTCTCTCTTGCACAAATCAGTTAAGTGTAGAGCACAACCAAATAGCAATAACAACAGTATACACTGTCAACGGACTAGAACTAACGCAGCTTAAAAATAGGAACAATGTAAGTAGAGTTAACTAAAACTAATACCAAGAATGAGACGCAATATAACTTACAAGCTGATAACAGGGAAAAACACCATCAAAAGCCTCGCGCCAGCAATCGATATCATGCAACTTCACGTGCTAACAGATACGCTTTGAGAAGACCTTTAAAGGAGACAAATGAAGAAGCAGAGGTAATATTAATAGGAAGAGAATGCCAAAAATATATAGATGAAAGATGAAAGGAGTTTCTATAGGTGGTGGTTCTATGGGAAGGAATTTGAAAAGTTTGGGATGCAACAAGACGGCGATCAGATCTCCTCAACAGCGGATCAAGCAAAGCGAAATTGTCACGCAGATACGAGGGAGAGCGCATGTAAAATATTCGAAACATTTGACAGCCAAGAAGGTATAACCTCCTGTTTTCAACTGTAAGCCACCCCAATTGTCGCCTGAACGGAGTAATATGTTCGTAACGCTTGAGATCAAATATAAAGCAAATGCAACAATTCACAAGTCTCTGTAACAAGATGTTCAGTTCTCCAGTCAAACCATGATAGACTAGGCAGCAGTAGTCAATGTGTGGCATAATTAAAGCTAATACAAGCCTTATCCTTAACCTTGTGAACAAGGAGTTTTTGTTAAACTTAAGCTTGTACAAAGAATAATGCACTTTTTGAGAGACATGCAAGATATGCTTTTTGCAGGATAGATTACTCGTAAAGATTACACCTAAATTCTTAGCTTCGTTTACGAAGGGTAAAGGCGTATGGTTAACAATAATAAGAGGTAAACAATGGAGGTCGATATCATTGATATAAGCCTGACTACCAAATATAAGTACCTTTGACTTTGCAGGATTAAGTTTAAGACCATTTAACGTAGCATAGTCGAAAATAGCATTCGCATCCCTTGAAATCAACTCAAGACCATGCAGAATGTCAGCGCGAGTACACTGGAGATATATTTGTACATCATCAGCAAACATCATATGACAGACAAAAGACAGAAAACCGCCAATATCATTGATATAAAGAGCAAATAGAAGTGGGCCAAGTACAGAGCCCTGAGGGACGCCAGTCGACGTGAAAAGCCACTCAGAAAAATTACCCTCATCATCAAATACAGCCTGAGAGCGGCCAGTAAGGTAAGAAAAAATCCACGCGAGGACCTCATTAAAAAAACCGATTTCTTTCAATTTGATAAGCAAACGAAGATGTGGGACCGTATCAAACGTTTTACTAAAGTCAAATAGAATCATGATTGTAATGAGTCTTTTATCAATTCCCATTCTAATGTCATCACAGACACGTAAAAGAGCAAATTGCGTATTGAAACCAGAACGATACGCAGACTGTCTGAGATTCAGCAGGTTATGTTCATCCAAATAGTCGGAGATCTGTGAGGCCACCATGCGTTCAAGAATTTTTGACATTTCAGGACGGTTAGCAATAGGTCGCATATCAGACGGTGACAGTGGAGTGCGAATCTTTGAGAGAGGGCGAATCAACGCACGCTTCCAAGATAAAGGAAATATGGAATCTTTAAGTGAATGATTAAAAAGAAGAATGAGCCACTGAGAGATAATGGGCCAAGCAATACGAAGAACATAAAGCGGGATGCCATCATGGCCGGACGCGTAGGAGTGAAGAGGTCCATTAAAGATGAGCTTGTAAACCGAGTCCGGCTGTATAGTAGAGAAAACAAATTCAGGACGTTGAAAAGTACGAAAAACTGAGGCGATGGCAGAAATAAAGTCAGCATATGTGCAAGGCAATGATGTACTAGATACTGAGACATAATAAAAGTTAAGTTGATCGGGAGTAAAAGAACGGAGAGGAGAAACCGACGTGGATTTAACCAAACCCAGACGAGCAAGTTCTCTCTACATTTTAGCGGAGTCAGTAATATTGGTAAGGGAAACCAAGTGAAACTCACTTTTAGCACGCTTGATGTCATTGTTAAGCTGGTTGCGAAAGTGACGGTATCTAGCATAACCCAGTAGACTGTTTGAACGTTTGGCCTGCTTGTACAACTGATTGCGAGTGCGGAGCCGGCATCTCAGTTCGTCCGTAACCCATCGAACAGGAGGCTTCCTGATCACGGACACACGGGCAGGAGCAAATACGTCAAGTGATTCAAGTAAGATACCAGATAGCCAGGCACAAAGCTCATCAACATCAGAAGGGTAGCCCGCTACATTCTGAACGTTGACAGCAATAGCATCAAGATGTTGAAGGAACGCAGAGGGGTCAATGTAACCTCCTGTAACCACGTCGCAGGATAGATTGATCAAAGTCAAGCTTACGATCAAGTGAGTACGACAATTCAAGTAGATCATGACCGGCGATGAATGGACTCAAGGATTTAGCATTTGCAAGAACCTTATCACCATCATCAACAACTAGAACATCCAGCCATGAGTCAGAGGTAGCAGTATGAAAGGTAGCATCAGAGTTGACAATGGTTAAGGATAAGCCAGACATTAGCTCACGCAAATAATTCGCCTCATAACAATCGGTCAAAAGATTGCAATTTAGATCGCCACCAATAATAATATTTTTATATAAATGAGAGACACCAGTAAGTAATTCAACAAATTCGTTTAAAAGAGTGCCCTTAAGTCTCCTACATACTGACACAAACAATACTGCTTCATCACTCGGCAACCGAATTTTAATCATGATGTATTCAGGAGCATTAAACTCAGTCCCAACAGAGGTTGCAATTAACCTGACTTTTAACGAGTTATGCACGTAGCAAGCAACGCCACCGCCCACACGCCCCACCCGGTCGTGACGAACAAGAAAGTAGCCATCCAAAGCCACAAGATTGTCCGACACACCCGCATGAAGCCACGTTTCAGATACAGAAATTATATGATAAGAATTAGTACTAAAATGTAAGCGAATAAAGTCAATATGCCCACGAAGGGAGTTGGCGTTAAATTGCGCAATGCGGAGCAAAAAAGGATTACATGCTGAGTCATGTCGGACAATCGAAGGCAACGGACGAGCCAGCGAGACGCGTCAAACCAGCTTAGCAAGATCAGCGTCAGAGTCGATACAGATAATGGGCAATCCGTCGGAAAGCCTCACGCATATATGGCCATTTTTCACCCAAACAAACTTATAGACGTTTTCCCTAGCAATACGCTTAACTCGCTGTAGCAAGTCATACGTGCACTTAGGGAGCAGTACGTTAACATATACATGTCGATCGGAACCAGCATCATGTATATCCCGCTGTTTGAGAATACCCTTTTCACGCTTTTTCGAAATTATGGCGTCGCACACAGTACTAGAAGCAAGAGTGACAATCATCGAACTCGACGCATAAGTCACCCTGGAACTGTCCTGAGTAGCAGATGGAACTCTGTTAACCATTCTCACGCCAAGAACGTGACTAGCCAAATGAGGTACATTTAATGCCGCAAGTACATTTTCGGTGAGTTTTGCAGGAGTAACGGATATCGTAGATGGCAAGCCAGATACAATAAGCTCATTACACAAATGAGCGTCATGAGTTGACCGAGCAGATTTCAGATCACGGATTTCACGAACAAGCTTGGCATTGTCTAGCTCTAATTGCGCAATGCGCTTACTATTTTCAGCCACAGTATCCGTAAGACGATTTAAGCAATTAAGTTTTTCATTGAGCTCTTGATTGGTACGTTGCTGACAATTAATAAAAGCAGAAAGTTTATCATTGAGCTCTTCATTGGTACGTTGCTGACAGTCAATGAAAGAAGAAAGTTTAGCATCCGTCGCCTTCATCTGCTCAATTAATCCGCGTAACAGGTCGTCAGTAGAATTACGCGTAATATTGTCATCAAGATTCGAAGAAGAGCCCACCGGAGTAGCCATACTGTCAAAATTGAGTGACCGCGCGGTATTTTACCTCAGGTGTGAGAGGTAAATTAATTGTAGCAGACAACGATCTGCAGCAAGTGTCGTGGCTCAGTTTACACCGTGCGACCTGATCGCGACCTGACCTATGCCTTGACCTAAAATAGGCTGCTAAACAAAACGTTTACACCATGTAGACCTATGATACTTTTGGTCAAATATAGATAAAAATTCAGTATCCAGTATCTATTGGTACACTCTGCACTTTAGGCGGTCTTTAGGTCACTTGCGTTTACACGCGTTACGTCGTGTGACTTAATTTAGGTCAGGGCACGCGAAAAAGAGACCTGACCCAAGCGAGGTCGCAACCGTTTACATCGTCGCGACCTATCGTGTTTAGGTTGAATATAAGGTATAGGTCGCGGCCTAAACGCACGGTGTAAAAATGAGGTATCAATCGACTTCTTGCACCTTGCACACGCACGCTGCATTCCCGTCACTCAAGCAAGAAGAACCGTAAATCACGAGAGACAACAAATAGATAGATAAGTCATATAGATCCGCAATCGCGTGTCACAAATAAGAAATACCAGGCAACAATAGGCGCATGAGCAGGCAGTAGCCAACCAGCAGTCACCAACACCAACACGTGCACAGAGACAGCATCAAATAGAGGAGTCCGGCAACAGTAGGCGCATGCGCAGCAGCGGTCAATTTCAACCACAGAACAACCAGAAGTATGGAACAGATCAGATCGGCAAGGCAGACGCATGCGCAGCAGCGGTCAACGCTTATCACGGAGAGAGAGAAGGAGAGAGAAAGGGAGAGAGGGAGAGAAAGAGAGAGAGAGAGAGAGAGAGAGAGAGAGAGAGAGAGGGAGAGAGGGATTGATTGAGCTTTATTAGCCTTCTCGGCTATTTTTTACATAAAATATCTTTAAATTAATTTCTCTACATGAGGTACACAATATATTCCCTTAACCTACGTTTGAAAGGTTCAATTCTTTCACATTGCTTAATTTTTATCGGCAAGGCGTTATACATGTTCAAACCTTCATAAAATATACTTTTCTGTGCGCTTCTCGTCCTGCGATATTGAATTCTAATATTCTCAGCCTGCCTCGTTTGCCGTCCACTCACATCTCCTACTATTTCTATCCTATTACTTAAATGTTTTGGCATTATGACTCTTACTATCTTAAAAATAAAAATACATACATTGTACATTAGCCTCTGTCTTACGTTCATAAACTTAAGAGTTTGCAGCATCAATTCTACCTTTGTGTATCGCGAGCATTACAGTATGACTCTCATGGCACGGTTTTGTGCCACTTAATTGCAGTCGATTCAGTTGCGTCTCACCCATGCCTATTAACATCGTTGCGCAATATTCAAAGTGAGGCGCTATAATAGACTTATACACAGTACATCGAGTGTACGCCGATATATCATTTTTTATTCTATTCAGAAAACTCATTTTTTTCCCTATTTTCTTTAACATATAATCACAGTGATTCTCCCAACGGAGTTTACTATCGATCATTACACCCAGATGTTTCGCTATCTCGACACGCTCAATTATAGTTTCATCCAAACTTTTTACTATTATGTCTGTTTTTGTTTCTTTCCTTATACTTCTAACTATCATATATTTGGTCTTATCTGCATTCATTTTTAACATATTCACATTCATCCATTCTTCAAGTATACCGAGCACCATATTTAGTTTTATTTCTAATTCCTCACAACTTTCTCCTGTTACACTTGCGGTCTTGTCATCTGTAAATAATCTAAATATACTACCCTCCGGACAGACTTTAACTATATCATTTATATATAAAATAAACAATAGAGGTCCTAATACTGATCCCTGTGGCACGCCATATACTGTCTCAATTATTTTAGAACATATATCATTAAATCTAACTTGTTGCTTTTTATTACTTAAATACGATATTATCCATTCCAGTACCACTCTTCTTATTCCATGCTGATATAATTTTTCCACTAATCTTACCCTATCTATTGTCTCAAACGCTCTCCTAAGATCCAGGAATAACACCCCCACCAATTTTTTCTCCTCAATTATCAACTTCCATTCCTCGATAAAACTTTGAATTGCTGTCTCACACGACTGCTGTTTCCTAAATCCCGATTGGTATTCGGTTATTATTTTATTGTCTTCTAGAAATTTTTCCAACTGTTTTTTTACAACTAACTCTAATACTTTTTCATATATCGGTAACATATTGATCGGTCTATACTCGCTCGCTTTTTTTGGTTTGTTTACCTTTGGTATCGGTATTATCGTGGATGTTTTCCATCCTTCTGGAAATTTACCTGTCCTAAGCGAATCATTTATTACCCCTACAAACTCATCTTTTATCACAGGTAGCACCATTTTCAGTATATCACTATTTATCCCTTCCTTTGTTCCGTTCTTTCGTGGTAGTTCCCTAACAATTTGTTCCAGATCACTTGCACTAATTGGCTCAAAATTTTCCATAACTCCCTTATTCTCGATTACATAAATAGGTCTCCTACCTGTGCCTTCTATCCCCTTATTACCAATAGATTGCACAATGTTGCTAATACTTTTTACATAATATATATTAAATTTATCAGCTATATTGCATTCTTTTATGTTTTTTAATATTTCAAAATCTACATTATCGATGTTCTCTGAACCCCTTTGCTCACCTTTAATTAATTCTTTTAAAGTAGGATCACTCCTATTATTATCTATCATATTCTCATAATATTCTTTCTTTTTTGCCCTAATAAATTTAACTACTGCATTTCTTTCATTCTTGAAAAATCCTCAGTCCTGTTCTTTACCTGAGCTTATTGCTCTACTGTGAGCCTCATCCCTTCTATCTGTTGCCATTCTAATTTCTTCTGAATACCACATTTTCCTTTCCCATATTTTTGTAATCTTAAACTTTTTCTTAGGTTCTACAGTATCCATTACACTTACTATACTATTAACAAATCTCTCCGCCCTTATACTTATATCTAGCCCTTTGACTCCATGAGAATATGAATCATGTGAGGATGCAGTGTCTCTCACAGAGCAAAAAATTAGATCGTCATTCTATCAGGCGGTAGCTTTTAATGTACCAGAACTGAGGAATGCCGATTTGATAAGAAGACAAACAACTCAAAAAGAAATAAATATTGATGAAATAAAATCATTTATTACACAGTTAGAAGCAGAAACAAATAAGAGTATAGAGAAAGAGCAATTAGAGAAAACAGAGGCTAGAGCACAGAGAACGAAATTAGAAACAGACGGAAAACCTGTAAAGTGCTACCGATGCAATAAGCTAGGACATATGGCTAAGGACTGCCCGCTCATTGAAACAAGAGCTTGGTTCTTTTACCATTGCCAAGAAGTTAGAGGTCACAAAGGAGACAATTGTCCAAACGCCGGAGCACAGGCTGGAAGATTTAGAGGAAAAAGGTATAAAAATAAAACTTAATAAAAATAAAAAAAAATAATTTTTAGAGGAAATTATAATAAACCTAATTGGACGATACAATTTGAGGTTAAAAATAACAATGTAGAGAATAGTAGTAGAGTAGAATGTGCAGTATATAGATATAGAGCAAAGATAGTGTCACATTGTGAGTCCCCTGAACAATCACAGACAAACATTCAAAACAATGAGTTATCAATTTCGGTGGAAGAATTAAAAGAGTATGAAGATGTTGGATCTGCGATTGGGAGGGAGAATGAGGAGGAACTCACAAGTGTGAATGAAAATGTACAGCATGAGACAAGTACAAAACTTAATCAAACAGTTAAATTAGAA
Organism: Temnothorax americanus; assembly: GCF_048541705.1. Lineage (NCBI taxonomy): Eukaryota > Metazoa > Arthropoda > Insecta > Hymenoptera > Formicidae > Temnothorax > Temnothorax americanus. The sequence goes on from NW_027509591.1 coordinate 946,994, forward strand.
GATTTACAATCGTTAGAGGATATAGAAAAAATGTGCAAAAGTTCAATAATAGAGAAGTCAGAGAAAACAAGAAAAATAAATGAGGCGATGTTATGGCATGTTAGATTGGGTCATGCATCACTAAGCCATCTAAAAAAATTACAGAAATTAGATAAGAAATTAGAGAAAGTAAAGTTAGATGATTCCATATTAGAATGTGAGGTATGTATAATGGCAAAAATGGAAAACTGCCATTTAGAGAAACAAAAACTAAAACACAAAGACCACTTCAAGTCATACACACGGATATTATGGGTCCGATAAAACCGACCTCATATCCAGGACAAAAGAGATTTATTATTGTGTTCATAGATGATCATTCTAGATTGGCGAAAGCATACTCATTAAAGACAAAATACGAATCTGGAGAGACTTTAGAGAAATACCTCATACATGCCAGAAATTTACTAGGAAAAGAAGAAAAACCATGCTACGTAAAGTCAGATCAAGGCAAGGAGTTTACGGGAGGTGCGTTTAGAGAAGTACTGGAAAGAGAAGAGATAGAAAACATATTTGCGACATCGTATACTCCAGAGCATAACGGAGTAGCCGAAAGGTTTAATCGAACATTACAAGAGAGAATAAGAATATTTATATTCGACTCCGGATTACAGAAAAATATGTGGGAGCTAGCAATTGACGCTGCTGTGCATGCGTACAACAGATCTCCACACAAAACTATAGAGTATGAAATTTCATTGAAGAAGTTCTTACCAGAGACAACCTGTCACTTAGAACAGCTTAAGAGATTCGGATGCATTGGGTATGCAAAAGTACCGAAGCCCACATCAAAATTTGATAAAAGAGCAATTAGAGGAATATTAGTTGGATACACTAATACTGGGTATATACTATGGCCCGCGAAAAACGATCTAATATGAATATAACTAAAATCATATTAAATCATATTAAATTTGGGTAAAATTTAAATTAATTCCAGATTTTATATTAAAATTATATTTGTTTAAATACAGTTTTAATTTGCACTTATTAAAATCAGTTATGTAGATTAAATATGATCCACAATAAAATAGGGCTTTAATTAAAATTTAATTAGATCACTTATGTGGATCATATAACACTTCGAATCAAATATGGTTTTAATTTGTATTTAATAAGATAACTTATGTGGATTATATATGATCCAGAACCATACATGATGCAGAATATTTATATATAAGACTTTAATAAAAAGTTAATGTGTTCTGTATGCGACTTTTACTCGATTCAATTGCGGCTTTAACCCGAAGGGCCTAGCGGAGTAAGCATGTGAAATCGGCCCTTGATCATACAAAGCTGACATTAATGTCACAAGTTAGTACCAATATGATAAAACTTTCCACCAAATATTATTTAAAAAAATTCATTTTTTTAGAAGTTATGCAGGGAGAAAGTAAAATAAAGAAATATATTTTTCTCGAAAACCACTTGACCGATCTTGATGAAAAAAATATGTTATGTAGACTAATGAAACTAATTAACAAAAAAAATGTCCAAAATGTTTGCCAAAAAAAAGACCAAAAAAAAATATTTGAATTTTTAAATATTTTTTTTTAGGGTGATATTTTTGAGGTACCCCTTTGAAATTATTTTTACGAAAATTTCTCTTAAAATGTCCACTATAACATATATTTTTTTCAATTTTTTTTAAATGGTGGAACATAGTTAAAAATACGAAAATCGTAAGCGTCGCGTCACTCCGGCGCACAGTGCAGTGCCATTCCGCGTTGCGGGTGTTCGATGTAACTTTACTAGCACATATGTACGTCTGCAATTAGCCTATAATATGTATACTTTTTAATTTTTATAGTTTTCAGAGTTTACCACGTGGAGGTTGCACACGGTTTTAAACTCCTTATTGGGGTGCTTTTTTAACGGAGTCCCCTCGCCTTTCACTACGTTTCCGTAAAATCAGGGTGCTTTTTTAACGTGAGTCCCTTCGCCTCTCACTACGTTTCCGTAAAATCGGGGTGTTTTTTTAACGTGAGTCCCCTCGCCTTTCACTACGTTTCCGTAAAATCAGGGTGCTTTTTTAACGTGAGTCCCTTTGCCTCTCACTACGTTTCCGTAAAATCGGGGTGCTTTTTGAATGTAAGACCCCTCGTCTCTCATTACACCCTACACCTACGATTTATTTAATCTTCTTCACTATCACTGTCTATTACTGGAATGTTATTTGTTTTCTTAAACAGATCGCTAATGGGCTACGAACAATTGGATGCTGCTGTCATATTGCTGCAATTATATATTATCTATTTCATGCAAGATATTTAGCGAAAATTTTGAAACCAGCAGAAATACTGAGCGATCTGTTTAAAAAAACAAATAACATTCCAGTAATAGACAGTGATAGTGAAGAAGATTAAATAAAATCGTAGGTGTAAGGCGTAATGAGAAGCGAGAGGTCTTACATTCAAAAAGCACCCCGATTTTACGGAAACGTAGTGAGAGGCGAAGGGACTCACGTTAAAAAAGCACCCTGATTTTACGGAAACGTAGTGAAAGGCGAGAGGACTCACGTTAAAAAAGCATCCCGATTTTACGGAAATATAGTGAGAGGCGAGTGGACTCACGTTAAAAAAGCCCCCAATAAGGAGTTTAAAACCGTACTGCAACCTCCACGTAGTAAACTCTGGAAACTATAAAAATTAAAAAGTATACATATTATAAGCTAATTGCAGACGTACATATGTGCTAGTAAATAAGTTACATCGAACACCCGCAACGCGGAATGGCACTGCACTGGTGCGCCGGAGTGACGCGACGCTTACAATTTTCGTATTTTTAACTATGTTCCACCATTTAAAAAAAATTGAAAAAAATATATGTTATAGTGGACACTTTAAGAGAAATTTTCGTAAAAATTTCAAAAAAGTACCTCAAAAATATCACCCTAAAAAAATATTAAAAAGTTTAAATATTTTTTTTGGTCTTTTTTTTTTGACAAACATTTTGAACATTTTTTTTGTTAATTAGTTTTATTAGTCTACATAACATATATTTTTTTCATCAAGATCGGTCAAGTGATTTTTGAGAAAAATACATTTCATTATTTTACTTCTCCCTGCATAACTTCTAAAAAAGTAGATTTTTTAAAATAATGTTTGGTGGAAAGTTTTATCATATTGGTACTAACTTGTGACATTAATGTCAGCTCTGTATGATCAAGGGCCAATTTCACATGCTTATTCCGCTAGGCCCTTTGGTTTTAATTTGATTCTTATTAAAACGTAATTTTGTTTAAATAATGTTTAAATAATATTTGCGGTAAACTTTGTTTCTTTATTTGTCGAACTTAACATGTAAAATATTTGATTCAAATTAAAAAAAAAATAATATAGTCATATAAGATTATATATGATCAGATCAGAATATTGCATCTCAAAGTATCCGATAGATGGCATTCGATGTGATCTGTTTCTCGTAATTAAAATTTGACAAAGAGTGTTATAAGATAACGGTATCAAGAAGACACGACACTGTCTCGGAACGACACAATTTTTGTATCAGTTATATCGTGAAGTCCACTCTTATAATAAAGTAGCACGCTTAAAAAATAAAATTTTAAATAATCTTGTTTAAGTTTAAATTGGTATAACTTTAAATTTAAAACAAAATTATATAAAAATTTAATAAGATCAAATAACATTTATATATGACAAATTTGACTTATATGACTTATATGACTTATATGATTATATTTGACTTATATATGATTATATTTGACTTATATGATTATATTTGACACTTATATGATTATATTTAACAAATTAATTTTGAATTTATTACCATATTTAATCCACATTTGGCAAATTAAAACCATATTAACTCTGCATTTCTTTTGGTCTGTGCGGCTGATTTTGCATATTTTAACAAAGCAAGGTCCAGTTTAATCCATATATAAATTAAATAAGATGGGGTACTTTAATTTGATTTAAATATGACATATTTAAATTATAATTGATTTGCATATTCGATTCTAATAAGATTCTTAATAAATTCATATAAGCTTTTAATACGGTTTTAATACAATCGTTTTTTGCGGGGGCATCCAAGTACAAGAAAGTTTATAGAGTCTCGACATGTCCGATTCAATGAAAAGATAACATATAAAGATGTATATAGAAACGGTCAAACCGAAAATAAAAAAAAATGGACAAGAATTGGATGAAAGAATTTGTAGAAGATAAAGAGAAAGAAGAGTTACAACAAGAAATATTATAAAAAAGAAAAAAAGGTAGACCAAGAAAACAAGCAATACAGTTAAATGAACAAAAACGAAAGAGTGTGCAAAGAGGGAGTAACGCTCCAATGACTAGAAGTAAAACTAAGAGGAAATATGTGAATTATCAGAGAATATTAGAGACAATCAAGTGCAAAAACCGATAGAGGATATTAGTTTCGCTAATTATAATTTCGTAGAAACAAATAAGTGCCAGACAATAGAGTATGAAGACGAATTACATCAATGTCTTGTGATATCGTTGAATATAGAACCTGTCACTTATGAAGAAACTATGTCAAGTAACGAAAGAGAAAATTGGAAAATTGCAGTCAAAGAGAAACTTGAATCTATGTATGCTAATCAAGTGTGGGAACTTGTCGATAGACCATTAGAGAAATTAAATGGAAAACGACTCAACATAATACAAGATTCAAAATGAGTATTTAAAAGAAAATTAGAGGCAAATGGATCTGCCAGATTCAAAGCAAGACTTGTGATTAGAGGTTGTAAAGATAGAAACGTGTATGATCTAAAAGAGACATATGCACCCGTTTCAAGACTGTCACTGGTTAGATCTATATTGGCAATAATAAATAAGTATAACTTATACGCTTGCCAGCTAGATGTTAAGACTGCGTTTTTAAATGGAGTTCTAGAAGAAGAAATATATATGGAGATTCCAGAGGGAATGGAAGTGGATGAAAACACCAAGAAAACCAAGGTGTGTAAATTAAATAAAGCTTTGTATGGATTGAAGATAAGTCCAAAAAGATGGAATAAGAGATTTTCAGAAGAGGCTAAAAAACTTGGATTAGAGAATGACTTAATAAGCCATGCCTGTTCACATGGAGGAAAGAAGGAAAAATGGTAGTAGTATTGCTTTATGTGGATGACATGCTGGTCGCAAGTATTGACTTAGAGAAATTAGAGAAAATCAAAGGCAAATTAGATGAAACATTTGAGACTAAGGATCTTGGCGAACCAAAGAGCTTTTTAGGAATCACAATAGAGAGAAATAAAGAAGACAAATATATGAGTATCCATCAAACACGATATACAGAAAGTGTGCTGAAAAAGTTCCATATGAAGGAATGTAAACCGAAAATACTCCTATGTTCACTAGACAGGTAAGCAATAAAAATAAAAAAGCAGATTAGAAGAATCGAACAATGAAGATGTGATCCAAAAAAATAAATCAAAAGAGTGCCTTATAGAGAAGCTATTGGAAATTTGATGTATCTAGCAAACGCTATACAAGACCTGATATAGCCTTTGCAGTAAACTACTTGGCAAGAAAACAATTAGAGCCTACAGAAGAAGATTGGCAAGATGTGAAAAGAGTATTTAGATATATGAAAGGAACGGTAAATAGAGGACTGATATTTAGTGAAAAAACAAACGAGCTAGAAGCATTGACAGATGCAAGTTTCAGGGATTGTACTACATCTACTGGAAGATATATTATCAAGCTATTTGGAGATGTGATAGCATGGAGAAGTCATAAACAGACTTATGTCACACTCTCTACATGTCAAGCGGAATACTTAGCAATGAGTGAAGCATGTCAAGAAGTGATTTCACTGGACACGTCACTCAAACATGTTGTTGGAAAAACATTCTTTCCTTCAGTAATATGGTGTGATAATAGAGCTGCAGGAAACTGCATTAAAAAAGATGAAAGTCACAAACTTAAGATGTTTGATGATGAACTAGAAGAAATAAAGAGAAACTTAAAAGAAAGAGAAGATACTGGAAACCGAAAGCACATGGCAGATACTCATGGAGATTTTGTCAAACAATGTGTAGATCAAGAGAAAGTAGAAGTTAGATGGATAGAAACTAGAGAAAACTTAGCTGATATCATGACTAAACCGTTACCGTTGGAAGCATTCGCATATCTTAAAGGTAATATCGCGAATTTAGAGTTTAAGAGCAATTAAAAGCAAAATCTTACTCGGAACTAATACTTTGCCATTTTTTAGATAAGAAAGAGACTTAGAGGACCCAAGCCCACTACCCACACAAAGGGAGGGAGTGTTGGAAAGATGCTTTGTGCGAGTAGAGCACTCGCGCCCTTCCAGAGGGCACTGCGTGGCGCAGCAACGCGGGCGCGCACGTGCGTCGTACGAAGCGACAGACGATAGTCTGAGCTCATCGCGTGCACACGTGTCTTATATACGGTGTCTTATATTGTGTCGGGAATAAAGAGTTATAATAACAGCAGATAAAAGAGTCGTTTGTTAGCAATCACCACCACCATCTCGATCCCCGCGGAGAGCATAATTCCAACAGTATATTTATTGTATTATGTTATTTCTATTTCATGTGTGATTATTTATGCATTTATATTGATACCGCGTTATATTCTCAAAAACTTTAAGAATTGTTACTCAAGTAATATATCGAGAAACTACTTTTTAAGACAAATTAACGAGTTGTGTTTTTTTAATAACCTAACCTACTGTGCGAGCTCACGTTCTTTACGGGGCGTGTACAGTACTTCATTAATAAACATTTAATTTAATACGATTATAGTTCATCCTTTCATAATTATTCCAATTTATTTTATTTTATATTTTTTTTTTTTTAATACCTGCACTTATTTATTTAATCGATTCCGGAAAATTTTAATTGTTGTAGGATTCCATTCCAAAATTCTAAATAAAAATATGGCGATGGTACTAAAAAAACTATAATTTTGAAAAAAAAATTTTTTTTCTTTTTTAAGTACTTTCTACCCATTTTATTGGTTCAAAAAAATTACTTGTTGTAAAATACTATTCCAAAATTCTACATAAAATATGTATATATTTTTATCCATATATTTTCAGTATTATTGTTACATAAGAAAAATTATTGGTATTTCGGATACAAATCTTTTTCCGTTAGTTTGTAAGTTTCATGATTAAAAAGATCATGTCGTATTATTAACATATACCTAAGATTTATAGAATTGTTATTATATATTTTAGGCTGCGGTCCACTTGACGCTACAAATTCTTTGGAGCGTTCTTCTTCTTTATCTTTCTTCATTGAAAGAAAAGAGAAGAGGAATGCTTCGAAGCATTTGTAGCGTCAAGTGGACCGCAGCCTTAATTGCGCGAATCTCAAATATTTTTTGTAAAAATTATGCATAATATTCCTATGCAAGGATACTTGCTTAATTATTTCTTCCTATTGCATTTAAGTATAGAAAAATATACAATTTCTATGTGTTTGCACTTTATATTTAATGAGCAGGCAATTAAATATATATGTTTCAATTTGCGTCTATGTCTCTTTATTGACTGACATAGTTATATACTTTTAAATCTTTTTCTTTTCTAAATTCAATTAATTGAATAGCAAAAACTACGTTATCATATTATATATTTTTGGTACGTAGTGTGCAAATGTATTTTGAAATGAAGATTATATATTTTCTACTGAATTATTTACACACACGTGCGGTTTCAGAGAATCATTTTTCGCCAACTCAAATATGTTCCTACTCAACTGTCAAAATATGAAAGATAAATTTATCTAGTTGTGACATTCGCTCGAATTCCTGAAATAATTTTCAAGGATGTGAGTACGAATATATATATATCGTACTATTTAATATTTATAACTAATAGAAAATTATAAACGATGCGTTATGTATGAGAAATTTAACAGAATTGCTTTTATCAAATAGAATTAATTTGCGATTAGTTGAAGGGAATAAAAGAATAAATAAATCAGGTAAATTTCAGGCACGTGTTACAAGTGTCTATATTTAATTATCAAAAATATCGATACTTGAAAATATCGGTACATATACAGTTGCGAACAACATTCAGTGTAAGACACGCAAATAGAAATAAATAAAAAATTTTACAGTTAACGACTTATTAACATTAATCATGCTATATTGCGATTATGTTTTATGTTGAAATTGAAAAATATATGAAAGGTGTACAACTAAAAGAGTTACAGATTATTATTTTTTAAAAACTAAGCAAAATATATTAAATTGTTGTTTTCTTTAGAAATAATAGTCCGTAACACTTTTAGCTTCATACCTTTTATATACTGTTTATGAAATTATAAGGTATATTGTTTATAAGATTAAGATGCGTAACACTACAAAAAGGCGTGATATCCGTACAAAATTACCTTTTTAAAAGAAAAGGTAAAAAAAAGCGCCCCAATTACACGCATAGTAGTGTATATGTATTATGTTGTTACCCTGTTATGTTGTTACCTCGAAAAAAACAAAGTGGTAGTATTATACCTCCAAATAGCTTTACCCTGTACATACTGTTTATAAAATGCGTAATACTACAAAAAAAGTGTGATATTAAAATTTACAAAATTATCTTTAAAAAAAAGGTAAAAAAAGGCGCCAAATACACGCATAGTAGTGTATATGTTGTTACCTAAAAAGAAAGGGGTAGTATTATACATCGAAAAAACCTAAGTAACAAGTGGTAGACGTAATCTTTATATCTCGAAAAATCTCGAAAAAATTTAAGCAATAGTATTTTTATTTCCGAAAAATTATAACCCGAGTGATACACATCACAAAATTATGTTACTTTATCAAAAAGAAGAGTCGCGCTTCAAGTGATCTATTACAATTACAAAAAAAAATGATATCTCTTTAAATTACAGCGCCAATTACAGAAAGAACATCTACATTATATTGCCTTAAAAAATAATTGTTGCATTACTTTGAAAAATCTTTACATTGTGTCAATTAGAAAATAATGTATGATAACAATTTTATAAAATTAAAAAATTTTATTTAAATTTAACAAGGGAATACAAGATATTTAAATACAAAGTTTACATGTGTATTTTTTAGTGGTCACCAAGAATTACAGAGGTAACAATAAAAAATTAAAAATATTTTATTAAAATACATAAACTTTTCTTGTAAAAAAACTTGGCGCTGCTAGACCTCAAAATTTTTAATAAATAAATAAACTTATCTTCTACTTAATTATAAGCCGCATTATCCGCCGTCCGCGTCGTCACGCACACCCATATCACTCACTCGCACATTCACGCTGATAATCATTTAATATTACTCCCATCGCATTCTTCTCTGAATTATTTTTATTTATTGTTGTCCTTATTTATTTAAAATTTCGAGGTCTAGCAGCGCCAAGTTTTTTTACAAGAAAAATTTATGTATTTTAATAAAATATTTTTATTTGGTGCTGTTACCTCTGTAATTCTTTGTGACCACTAAAAAATACACATGTAAACTTTGTATTTAAATATCTTGTATTCCCTTGTTAAATTTAAATAAAATTTTTTTATCTCATAAAATTATCATACATTCTTTTCTAATTGACACAATGTAAAGATTTTTCAAAGTAGTGCAACAAATATTTTTTGAGGCAATATATGTATATGTTTTTTCTGTAATTGGCGCTGTAATTTAAAAAGATATCATTTCGTTTTTGTAATTGTAATAGATCACTTGAAGCGCAGTAGTTATACTATGAGTGTTCTACCCCGGGAGCTCCGTGGGGTGGTGAGGAAGAGGGGGGAGGGGCGGGGTATCGGGTTACATAGGGGTATCGGGTTACAAGGAGATAACGCGGAGGTGAAGGGGAGGGGAGAGGGGCAGGGTATCGAGTTACACAAAAATATCGGGTTACACAAGGGTATCGGGTTACACAAGGGTATCGAGTTACACAAGGGTATCGGGTTACATAAGGATATTGGATTTTTCGCGGGGAAGGAGGAGGGGAGGGGTTGACCTTGACATACCACCGGGATGACTCACCGGGATGAGTCATCGGGATTACTCACCGAGATGACTCACCTGCGAAGCGGGTTCGCGGTCGCGGTCGCGCCGCGGGTCCGTGTGGGGGTCAGCGGGGGCCGCGTGGGGATCCGCGGTTGCGCCGCGGGATCCGTCGTGCCGCGGGGGCCTCGTTCGCAACGACGCCGCTAGGCGGCGCACAATGGGTAAGACTAACTCGATAGCGCACTGCGTAGAAGCGTGTATTTTTGTCGATGACGCATCGAACCTGTCGGGACACGTTCGTCGTAAACAACAATTTTTTACAAAAAGGGGGGGCGGTTATCGCGTAGACTAAACAATCTATCTACGCAGTACGTAAAAGACAAAGGAAGAAATGACGTCATTGGGGACGATGATCGACTAGACCCGATAGATAACGCATCGAACCTGTCGGAACATGTTCGTCGTAAACAACATTTTCGAGGAAAAGGGGGGGTGTTATCGCGTAGACTAAACAATTTTGCGCTATTTTTTACGACGCAGTACGTAAAAGACAAAGGAAGAAATGACGTCATCGGGACGATGATCGACCTGATAACGCATCAAACCTGTCAAAACATGTTCGTCATAAACAACATTTGATAAAATATAGGTAGGGATGAACATGCACGTAAAAGAAAAATACATCGTTCGTTTTAGGTAAAAAAGCCTGTTTATTTAACTTTTTTTTTACATATCTTACGTGCTAAAAAACTAAATCTGCGAGCTCACAATAGATGATCTGATTCGTATTGAACGCATCGCTAGCGTATATTACATTCGACGCTTCCTTGGGATCCTTCACAGTGGACGCGATATCGGAGAACTGCGCAAACTTTGCATCGACCGTCGCAAGTATTCTGATCAAACTTGTTAGCGGTCCAACGTTTATAAAACTATGAATATCTTTGAAGTCATTGCGAAAGAAATTCTGAATATTTTGCCGTTGCTCGTAGAGTGCCTTCCACGTTTCGAGAGACAACAGCAGTTCCTTTTCTCGGCGAAGATCTCCAACGGCGATCTCCACGTAGCTCGGTGAACCCACGTTGATACCAATTTCGAGAAATTTGTATTCCGTAGCTGTCAGCGCGTATTGTCTGCTGAGTATACGAACCGCGCGACGATCCAACGAAATGCTGTATAAAAGAAATGAAAATAGTTTTATTTATCGTAAGTATTACAATTTGCAAAGATATAAAAACTGAGGTAGGCTCTATATGTTTTTTTATCCTAAACGAAAATTACCTATTGCATCTGGCCTCATACGTTTGAGTTTCAACGTTGTGAATCGGCATGTAATAATTCATGGCATTCACGCGTTTTGCACCGTTGTTGCTGCTGCTGCTGCTGTTGCATCCTTCAAAGGAACACATTTTCGCTCTCTAGGCTTTGAGAAGTTGACCGTCAGTACAAGCGATCGCGACAAAACTGATCATATAAAATTAATCGAGTATACGCGACAACTCCAAAAAGTAATGATGTGGTGGTGGGGGAAGGGGAAGGGGGAATTAATGTTTATAGAACTGCGTAGTAAATTTTTTTAGGAGAGGGGGAAGTAAAGCCTACTCTAACGGTGATGATGGGGGAGAAGAAGGAGAGTAAAAAATAAAACATAATAAAAAGTTATATATAATTTATTTATTTAAAAAAAATCACAAATCTTTATGGCGTCGCGGGCGACCACCAGTTATAGTATATTACACTACAAGGGCAGAAAGTTTGAGATTCCTGCACTCTCGGCTTCGCCTCGAGCACGATGGCGCGCAGTTCAGGGCTCTCAAACTTTCTGCCCGTGTAGTGTATACTATTTTTCTTGCTGCCTGGTCAAAAGTACGGAAGAATGACATGTGTGTGTTGAAGATATTGATGCCTGCCCCGACATTTGCGGCACGAGCAAAGCGAGTGCTGCTGGTCGGGGGCAGGCAAGGTGTCAGTTTGCACTATCAATTGTGCTTCCGCATCAAAGTTTTTGGTGACTTCTTCCTTATCTGTTGACTCGCCAGATGATGGTTCATGCATTTTCTTATTTTTATTTTTATTACACTAATCACAATCACTTTCTGAATAGAATTTATTAATAAACATTATCATTGACTAACTGTAAACAAATTTTTAGGTTATACGAGTGAAAGTAAAAGTAGAGGTTGGGGCGATGTGAATTGGGTTTGTGGTAATATTGTGGTAGGGATCTTGTCATATATTGAGTGCCAGTGCACGCAACTAAGTTTTTACTCCCGCTATTCTAGATGGCGCGCATGTAGTTTAACCAAGGCATAAAAATGAGACTTTCTGCCGTGGAACCGGGGCCGAAAGTACGTACTTTCGACCGAGGTAGTAAGAAAAATAGTTTTATTACATTTTGTAACGCGCAATTCTTTTTATGTTTTCCGCATCGCATAGTATTGATGTCATCTAGTTTATTCAAAGATTCGATATCTTTGTAATGCGCATCCAGAGTCTCGACGATTAGGTTTTTTCGCGCACAATTCTCCAGCAGATCGACCAGCCATTCTCGTTTTTGGCATCCCTTGACGTACACGAGAGTCGGCATCTCGTCGTCATCGTCTTCTTTTTTGTCTTTTTCTACACCAAACACGGCCGATGTTATCAGGCGTTTCATCATGCTGTACGGCACGTTTCCGTCTTCCCATCGTGATCCATGGTGATTGCGAATCAACCAGGTAGCGCACGATTTGTCGGATTTTGTGAAGAGATTCCACGGCATGGGGTAATTAAAGATGTGATGCGTCAGAACGCAGCCTTTTCTCAGCACCGCCACCTCCTTCACGACAAATTTCATCCCGACGAGGAATCCTTGCAGGTCCACGAACGTTGGTACGGACATGACGAGATTTCTTTATCTTTCTCTCGCTCGTCGATGCGTCAATCGAGAGGAATGACGCGCAACTCTGCAAACCGTCTCGCGACACTCTGATTTATACTCCCCCTCTTTTACCCCTCTCAATAATTGTATCGGAGATTGATGGAAAGAGAGAGAAAATATTTACGTCGACGTTGCAGCAAACATTCAGACTATTTTACGCACCACGTTCGTCAACGGGTTGTACTCAATCACGCGGTCGTGTATGATGAGACAGTACGCGGAGGTATTCGGCGGTACGATCTCCATACAGTCAAATTCTAGTCTAACATCCACGGTGGCGTTTTTGACGGATTCGTTTTGGCGAGAGCAATCGATGATCACAAACGAACCGTTACGTAGAAAAGTCGAAACGGTGAGACTCGGCTCGAGATATTCGTATCCGTAGTATCTCTTGCAGAAACGTGCGTACATATCATACAGAATCGCCCATCTGTGTTTACCAAAATCCAAATTCAGGTCGTCGTACGGATAAACTTCTAAGTTTAGATAGAGTTTTACGTTGGTCAAGTTGCAGTCGTTGAATCGGCTTGTGTCGGCGGACATGACGTTCTTCCGACCCGTCTGCAGAGCGAAGACAACGTATCGCGGTTTCTCGAGCTAGGTCGCGGTCTTAATGGCCCACGAGTGCTTGGTCGTGTTCTGCAACAGGGGATACTCGTACAGATCCCACGAACGGAAACCCATACTTAGATATCGTCCGTCTTCAAAGGTGCGCAGCATCAACAGCTTGTTGATCTCGTTCAATACCACGTGAGGCATTCGCCATTGTATCTTGAGTATTTTGATAGTAGGCTCCAACGCGAGATTTCCCACCAGGGAATTGTTGTCGTTGCGAGCTCGTATCAAGATCAATTTGTGACGAGCGTTGATCACCACGCGTTTGTAATTCTCGCAAAATCCCAGTAACAAGTTGAGCGGTACGCAGAAATTGAAATATCCGTTCGGGTTATTATGTGGTTCCCAGCCCGCGTTTCGCAGGATCACGCTTTTGTCGGACGATACCGTAACGTAGTTCTTGAGCGTGCTGGTTATTCCTATGTTTCTGCAGCGATCAATCTCCATACCGTCGAGCTTGTATTGAATCTCATCGAACATGAACGCGACGCAATTAGTACCCAATACCACGTTACCGACTTAGTCGGCTGCTCTGGTCACCATCAATGTTCCTTCGAAGTAGAGAAAACTTTTGCACGGCAACGTATACAGATCCTGCTGTTGTATGGGTATTCGTATCTCGTCGCTATAGTCAAACGTTGTGTTGGCGTACAAGTTGTACGTGTAAGTCTCGATCTTGACGATGCGATCATCAAAGACCGGCTCGCTTCCAATGTTGAGAATTTCAGTCATTATTCAGATGTTTCGCACCGCGAATCCCAGAGATTGTAAAAACTTAACGTTCGACGCGTTGAGCTTCTTTCTCGTCGTTTGTTTAACGCCACCGAATGTCACGAACTTGACGATATCGTCGATCGGTGCAACCGTAAAGATATTACTGTTATCTGTCGCGTGCTCCGAGTCGTTCAACACTAGCATCTCATATGTCGCGCGTACACTCACGTTCACGCATACACTGGCGCGTTATCGCTCTCGCCGTGGTCGTACGTGCAATCTGACGGTGATCTCTTTTCCGCGAAAATCGAGCAATCGTCCGTCTTGATCAGCGACGCGTATCGTTAGATTTGTAACGCTCCGCGCGATGATCGGCAGATAAATGATCTGCGCCGGCGTTTCCAATATCTTATATCCCGGTGGTACGCTCGGTGAAAATTCGTGTATCGTATGAACGCGTTTGTCGTTGCTGTACGCACCCGCGGTCACGTTACACTCCACGCGGATAATGTTTACGTTGATAATATTAATCGGTGCGTCCAATTCGTGCCACTGTCCCGGTTGCAATATACGCGTCGACGAGAATCCCAGTAGCGATCCGACGTTGTTCGGTTTGTTAAGGAGGTTCTACAGGTACTCTTTAGTCAGTTGAGAGATGAAGACAAAATCTTTAAATTCATCAATTCCAAGTATTCATAAAATATTTTCATTAATTTTAATGACGTTAAAACTTATATTATACCCTTATTAGTCAAAACAAGGAATAATTAAAAATATCGTGTAAGTGCTCTTTTGACTCCGGCTTATACATACGAGAAAATGTGGCAACGTCGCAACTTGAGTCTCGCTATTCTGCTCGTATGACCGTGGTATTTTTTAATTCAGTAACTGTGTTTACTGTTTATAAATTAATAATGACTCCTCCAAGCCTGACCAATTCTTGGAAAAATAAGAATAAAATTTTGCGTGGTATCAATAGAGGAAGATTCGCAAAAAAACAAGTTGTTCTTCGAATGGAAAATGCCCAAAAATAATTGGCAGATAAAAGGTTGGATGAGGTTAGTAATATTTTCAACTTTGATCATACATGTGAAAGTTATTTACATTACTATATCACTTTTACTCTTTACACACACGCACGCATGCACGCACGCACGCACGCACGCACGCACGCACGCACGCACGCACGCACGCACGCACGCACGCACGCACGCACGCACGCACGCACGCACGCACACACGCACGCACGCACGCACGCACGCACGCACGCACGCACGCACGCACGCACGCACGCACGCACGCACGCACGCACGCACGCACGCACGCACGCACGCACGCACGCACGCACGCACGCACGCACGCACGCACGCACGCACGCACGCACGCACGCACGCACGCACGCACGCACGCACGCACGCACGCACGCACGCACGCACGCACTCACGCACGCACGCACTTATACACTACTGATATACGTATAAACAAAAATTGAAATATTAATTTCAGACCAAAAATTGGTTCGACAAATGCAAAAGTGTCATAGATGGGCGAAGAATTGTTGACTTGGCTCATTTAGCAGCAGAACTGTGGTGCAAAGAGTGCAATTTACCATTATCGTTAAGATATGCTACTGATGAATTCCGATCAGGCCTTGCTAGTATCATCACATTAAAATGTACAAAATGTGGGAATAGTTATAAGGTCACGACCAACGCAGAAGTGCCCGGTGATGGTCATATGTACTACACCGTAAACCTAAAGGCAGTCATGGGTTTGTATTTATATAAGCTTGATTTTTTACTAATTATCTAGTTGTATAATATAAAAAATTGAATTTATTTAGGGATGATTGATGCAGGTATTGGAGAAACCCATCACAACACAATTTTATCCGCGTTAGATATACCAGCCTTGAACCCAACAGTAGTAAAAAGACATGAGAGAGTTGTGGGCCCTGCAATCGAGAGCGTAGCCAAAGACAGTTGCAGAGAAGGTCTTCAATTAGAGAAAAAGTTGACTTTGAGTGCTTTACAGTAAGATGATAAGTGAGTGCTTTAGCAGAAGTTTATAATTATCGAGCATATCAAATTGAATCTGTATTTGTAACTTATAAAAAAAAAATAATAGTACAAGTTTTAGAGACATAAGCTTATGTAGGTGATGTAGGTATAAAAATAATTCAATATCGATTGTAAAATTTTTCTAGTTACTTCTGTAAATATTCTGCGTTATGCGATAATTTTACTCGTCTGATTAAGATAGTGATAGAGAAAATCAGATTAGTTATAATAGTATGCCCTTATTTACACAAATGTGTAAGTTTGGATAAGTATATAGACATTTAAGTTTTTTTTACATTGTATCTTTAAATGTTACACCAGCTCTCAATGTACAGTAATTATATGTATAAATAATGGTTTTGAAACTTGAATATCTAAAAAGTTACCCATCTTTTTTCTAACCAAAATCTTTTAATCAACGATACACACTTGCTAGACTAGACATTTTATTCCCTCTGTACGTCCTATCTTTCCAAGACTGAAACTCTTTTATAGAGTCTTCTTTGAAGTGAAGCTAAATAATAAAAAGAGACCCTCTAATCGAAGACTGGCCATAAGAGGGCCACTTTTCATTGGTCCGACATTATTCGTCAAAAGCAGAGAAACAGAAAGAGAATGGAATAGAAAAGAGATAAAGACAGAAAGAGAAAGAGATAGCAATAGTCAATGTACATCTAATAGTACATATTAGTACAACTAATAGAACAATGCACAATTTTTCTTTTTTACAAAATTGTTAATTAATTTCATATCAATGCATAAGAACTTGAAAAACGACTTTTTAGTATTAAAATCTAGATTTTGATTTTAATTTTTTTTTAATTTTTTTTTATTTAAAAAAATTTTTTTTCTTTAATTTTTTCGGTAAAAGCTCTTTTACAAGATTTCCTTCCAGGCGAAAATTACGAGAACCTTCACAATGCTGTCGATGATGTTATCATGTTGAAAAAAATTACCGATTATTTGAAAATAGATGATTTGCTGATCAAAAAGTTTGCTAAGAGCGTCACAAACATGATCGATGAAAAGAATAGAAAATCCATTATATCCGCTAACAAAACTTTGCTACGATCAGTATATCAGAACAAAATTTCGGCAAATTTAATTCAAAAAATAGCTAAAGCAGGTATAAACAGAAATATACTAGAGGAAACTTTCACGAAGAATGGTTATGATGGTATTAGTTTTGTTTGGAGAGAGCATCGATGGCAAGGCTCGAGTCACTACGTCAAAAAAATTAATTGATAAAGTTTATTCTTTGTGTTGCCAAGAAGCGTTGTCCTGGCTCCGCGGCGACGGGGTCGGTCTGCGCTGGGTTCCCGGTCACAAAAATGTGGTAGGGAACATAGGTGCGGACAGACTGGCAAAGCTGGGGGCGGGAGGGAACGGCGCGGAGGTAATGGACTCCCCACTACCACCGATCAGTTCACTAAAAGATGCCATAGAGGAAATTATACTGGAGAAACACAGAGAGATTTGGCAAAACCGGAATGATTGCGGGATAGCCCGAAATCTCTGGCCTAAGATAGATAACAATAGGACTAGGCAACTATTGAAACACAAGAAGAACCTGGTTCGCATAGCAGCAGGAGTCGTCACAGGAAACTGTGCGGTAGGAGTGAACCTCCAGAAATGGAAAATCACAGATGACAGCAGCTGCAGAGAATGCAACGAGGAAGAAGAAACAATTGAGCATCTGATGTGCTGGTGTCCAGCCCTAGAAAACCGACGCCTCCAGACAATGGGACAAGAATTTCTGGATGGAATGGAAGACGCAGCGGAGATGGGCATTGACAATATAATGAGCTTCGCACGGAACTGGAAGTGTATCAACGCGAGGTGGTAAAGACGGGTCAAGGGTTAAAAATAAGGTATCACAATGGACCTTAGGTCTCCGAGTGAATGGTCACTAGATGACCACACCCTTTCACCTAACCTAACCTTATTCTTTGTTCTCAGATAAATAAAAATATAAATTATGTTTTGTTGTTTATTGATAGAACTTGTATTTCACATAATTTTAGAACGAGTACTCCTCCGTAAGCGCTCGTTAGGTTAGGTGCTTAAGTTTGAAGTGCTGTCATATGTGGTGCTGTACTGGCTGCACACTTTCCGCACGGGTGCAGTCGCTGCGACGTTGCCAAATCTCCCTTGTTAATTGAAGCACGCTACGTGAACTGTGATATGGTCTGTTTCAATAGCCAATATCACAAAATTTTACACGGTAACCCTTGTTTTTCTCGATATTTTTGAAAAGCTTAGATTACGATCTATAAGAGCTCCGTTTTTTGAATCTCTGGTAGGCCGCCTTCATATAATTAATATCTCGTTTTCTGTCTCCAGGAACCCCTCTGCCATAAGAGCTCATTTAAAAACTGTGATTTCAAAATTTATTTTTGCACATTTTTACACGGTAACCGATGCTAAAATTTTTTGAGCACTTTTCTCGCATCTCAATTTGTTCTAGAGCCAAGCGTGTCAGAGTGGCGTGAAGCCCGTTTCAGACTATCGACTGCGAAGACCGACCCGACTGCCGATCGCGACTGCCGACTCACATTTAGCCAATAGACCATGGTCTATTGGCTAGATGTGAGTCGGCAGTCATGGTCTATTGGCTAGATGTGAGTCGGCAGTCGCGATCGGCAGTCGGGTCGGCCTTCGCAGTCGGTAGTCTGATACGGGCTTGAGGCCTCGAGGCCGATCGCCGTTAATACTCCCGCGTGATCCGATTCGAGGACACTGCCAGGCGAGGAGTTTGACTGAAGCGGTACATCTGTCAAAGAATAACGCGGAATAGAACAATGTCCATGAAGTTTTTTTTCCAATTTTTAAATACATCTATTATATGTAGAAAGTAGCTAGAGAATATACATTCCTGCCTCAGGGATCTCGGGTTTAGCGGGGTCGGGAGGGGCTTCGCTGCCTCGGGGGGACCGCCGTAAGCGGTGGGCGAGGGGGTCGAGGGACGGTGTAAAAGGTCTCCGGAAGGGGGGCTATGCGGGGGGAAGCGAAAACTGGGCGAGAGGGGGAGCGCGACGCGGGGGGAACACTTTACGTAAAGTTAGGTGTGGCAGGGCTGCCAACGGTGGTGATTTTCCGATGTACCTCGTTAGCGATTGGCTACTTACTTTTTCCCTACATCTTTTTTCCCCATTTTTACGGTGAAAATCGCGAGTCGTCCTCCCGCGAGGGGGAGCGTCGATCGCGCGCTTCTTCGTCCCAACGGGACGGACGCGGTTTTCCGATGTACGACGTTGGCGATTGGCTACGCGGACGCGGATTTCCGATGTACGACGTTGGCGATTGGCTGCGTATTTTTTTTCTACTTTTATCGTTGACGTATAAAAGTGGTGGTTTTTCCGATGTACGACGTTAGCGATTGGCTGCTTATTTTTTTGTTCTTTTTCCGATGTATCGAGAGAGAGACCGAGAGAGACGATACCGCTCTCTTCGTTCACCCCCCCGAACCGTACGTTTCGCTAATAATATTTTTTTATCGCGCGTCCGAACTCGCGTTCAAGGTCGCTGTCGACGTCGCGTCTTCCTTTTGTTTTTTCTTTTCTAGAGCGACGCTGCGAGCGGTCGTCGTGTCCTCCCGCGAGGGGGAGCGTCGATCGCGCGTTTCTTCGTCCCGACGGGGGCCGGACGCGGTTTTCCGACGTATCGAGAGAGACCGAGAGAGACGATACCGCTCTCTTCGTTCACCCCGAACCGTACGTTTCGCGAATAATATTTTTTTTATTGCGCGTCCGAACTCGCGTTCAAGGTCGCTGTCGACGTTGCATCCTTCTTTTTGTTTTTTCTTTTCTCGAGCGACGCTGCGAGCGGTCGTCGAGTCCTCCCGCGAGGGGGGGCTTCGATCGCGCTTCTTCGTCCCGACGGGCCGGACGCGGTTTTCCGATGTATCGAGAGAGACCGAGAGAGACGATACCGCTCTCTCTTCGTTCACCCGAACCGTACGTTTCGCGAATAATATTTTTTATCGCGCGTCCGAATTCGCGTTCAAGGTCGCTGTCGACGTCACATCCTCCTTTTGTTTTTCTCGAACGACGCGGCGAGCAATTGTCGTTTTTTTTCGGGGAAAGAGTTTATCTCTGGGTATGGAAAACCAACGTTGAGATAACGAACGCGTATATAAAATGAGTTTTGCTCGCGACGGCGCGGCATACGGTGACGCGGATTGACAAATGTATCGTGAGAGAGCGGTGCGAACCGATCGGAACGGGGAATAAAATTGTTTTTTAATGCGGTACGAGCGACAAGTACGTAGAACTTTGCAAAAACCGGTGTTTAATTATAAAATTAGAAAAACCGATCGAAACGTCGTTATCGTCAAACGCATGTGCGTTGGTGGTGGTGAAGGAGGACGCGCGATGGAATCTGGCGACTCATCATTTGCGGAGAGAGATCGGAGCGCGAACTGCGCGCGAGCGCGCGTGGATAGAGACAACGATGGTAAATTCCGCTAGGGCGCACGATTATACGCGTAAATTGCCGATCAAATATAATCATTATTATCAGACGGTGTTCGGAGGAGAGAAGCTACGTAGGATTTACACCTGCGGGTCTCGTCGTCTTTTTGATCGAGTGAAATTCTGTGTTCCCGAGGGTGAAAGGCCCTTCTGGATAACATGCAGAAAGAGTGCGACAAATTGCTCGCCGCGGACGTCCGCGACGCGGACGGATATCGCGCGTGGAGACGACGATGCGACGAGTGTCTCCAGCTCCTGCGGGAGAGCTGTCGAGTCGGACGCTCCGGAGGGCAAGGCAACACCGGAGCCGTGACCGCTCTGGTGGCTCGAATAGCGCGACTGGAAGGTTCGAGGGAGGATCTGCGTCGGCGATTCGAACGCGCCGTGGGTGCCAGTTTGGACGGTGATGGTGCAGGTAGCAGCAGCAGCGTCAGCGAAGGATTTTCGTGGGTCGAGATCGATACGGCGTTCCGGGGTCGCGTGCTCACAGGTGTTGCGATGAACTCGACGTACATCGAACCCGCGCGATTTCTCGAGGATGCGAAGGGCACCGTGCTCGAAAAAGTGCAGGACAATTTGAACAAACACGCGTGTTTGAAGGTAAATGTCATGTTCAATGGAGAATTCGTAGCGAACGATAAGATCGACGTGAAGAGTATCGTTACGCGGAACGAACAGCTCCTCCAAGCGTCCGATTTGAGCGAGTGGTACGATAGGCGCGTGCGCGACGCAATTCTAGCAGGGTTGGACGAATTTCAGGAACGCGACAGCGGATGGGCGTTGTCTAGAATACTGAACTTAACGGTGAACGTGAACAAGTGTAATCCCATGCGCGTGGGATGTTGGATGGAAATACCGCGAGGTATAAGACTTAAAAAGGCGGTGGTAAACGTGCGATCGGAGAAGGACACGTGTTTCGCACGCGCGGTGGTCGCGGCTCTGTATCCCGCCGAGCGGAACGCGGAACGATGCGTCTCGTATCCCGATTACGCGACGGTGCTGAATCTCGACGGGATAAACTTCCCCATAGATCTGAAACACATCGGAAAGTTCGAACGTCAGAATGACGTATCGATCAATGTGTTCACCACTCGGAAAGAGATAGGAAAGAAAGATAAGTACGGACGGGGCGCCGACGACAACGCGATCGTGCCTCTGCGGTTAACCGACGATAAGAGGGATAGACACGTAAATCTCCTTCATCTGCGCGATACGTTGCGTGGCGTCGTCAACGGGGGTCATTTCGCCTGGATAAAAAATCTATCGCGATTGGTGAATTCACAATTGACCGTGCGCCGCTGCGCGAAGCACGTTTGCGATCGGTAAGTAAAAAAAACTGAGGAACAAGGGAACGGAGAGAGATGTTATTTAATATATGGCGTTACTTCGCAGATGCCTACACTATTTCTATACGTGCGAAAAGTTGGCCGCTCACAGCGTCGACTGCGGTCGAATGAACGACTGCGCCATCGTTCTTCCAAACGAGGACAATAAGTGGCTGTCTTTCGACAATCACGACAGGAAGGAGCGACTCCCCTTCGTGGTGTACGCGGATCTGGAGTGTCTTCTTGAACCATGGGAGAGGGAGAATGCCAAAAGGAGGGCGAGATACGCTTATCAGCGTCACGTACCGTTCAGCCTGGGTTACTATCTGTGCTGCACCTACGACGATACCGTATCCACGTACAGATATCGTCGCGGCAAGGATTATGTTTCGTGGTTCGTTAACGAGCTTCGCGTTCTCGCGCGTCGCGCTAAGATTAAATTCTCCACCAATATATCTATGATAGAACTTACGGAGGACGAGAAACGCGAATTTCTGTGCGCGACGCATTGTCACGTGTGTCGAAAAATGTTCCAACCGGAGGACAAACGCATGCGAGATCACTGTCATCTAACCGGACGTTACAGAGGTCCGGCGCATGTTCGTTGCAATCTGAATTACAGAAACGTGTACGTGATTCCCGTGTTCTTCACAATCTGTCGGGTTACGACGCGCATTTCATCATCGAGAAAATCGCGAACGATTTCGAGGGCGAGGTCGAGCTTCTACCGCTTACGAAGGAAACCTACATATCGTTCTCGAAGACCGTTAAAGAGACGCAGACGGATGGGACATGGGATCGGTACGTTAAGCTACGATTCGTGGACTCGTACAAATTTTTAGCCGCGAGTATCGAAACCCTGGCGTCCTATCTGAGCAAGGACAAGCTGAGAATAACGCGCTCGGAGTACGCGGATTTGAGCACGGAGGATCTCGATCTGCTCACTCGCAAGGGAGTATTTCCGTACGTGTACGTCGACAGTCTGGACAAGTTGCGGGAGACCGATCTTCCACCGCGCGAGGTCTTTTACAGCTCCCTGACCGACGAGACCGCGAGCGAGAGCGACTACGAGCACGCGACGAGGGTTTGGCGACGTTTTCGCGTGCGAGATCTCGGGGAGTACAGCGATCTCTATCTCAAGACCGACGTGCTTCTTCTGGCGGATATCTTTGAAAATTTTCGGGACACGTGTATGGCGAGTTACGGGCTCGATCCCACGTATTATTATACGTTGCCGAGGTACACGTGGGACGCAATGCTGAGATACACCGGCGTGCGTTTCGAGCTGCTCACCGACATCGACATGGTGCTGTTCGTGGAACGTGGAATACGCGGCGGCCTCAGTCAATGTTCGCTCAGGTACGCGCGAGCTAACAACAGGCACGTACCGACATACGATTCGTCCCAGCCCGATACGTATCTCATGTATTACGACGTGAACAATCTGTACGGCTGGGCTATGTGCGAATCGCTGCCGTACGCGAATTTCCAGTGGCTCGACGACCCTGAGAATTTTGACGTGACGACCGTGCCACCGAACGGCGATGTCGGTTACATTCTGGAGGTGGATCTCGAGTATCCTGGTGACCTGCACGACGCCAACGCGGACCTGCCGTTGTGCCCAACGCGCGATAAACCACCCGGTAAGCGGCAGGAGAAACTGCTCGCCACGCTCTACGATAAATCGCGCTACGTGACGCACTATCGAAATCTGCAGCAATGTCTGCGACTGGGTTTGCGACTGACGCAAGTTCTTCGCGTTCTGCGATTCACCCAGTCACCTTGGCTTCGCGGCTACATCGAGCTGAACACAACGTTCAGGACTCGCGCGAGCAACGAGTTCGAACGAAATATGTACAAACTGATGAGCAATGCCGTCTTCGGTAAGACGATGGAGAACGTGCGCGATCACGTGGACGTGCGTCTCGTGACGCGATGGGAGGGCAGGTACGGCGCGGAGGCGATGATCGCCAGACCGAACTTTCACAGCAGGAGCGTCTTCTCGGAGAATCTCGTCGCGATCGAGCTGCGAAGGCTCGAGGTGAAATTCAACAAGCCGGTCTACGTGGGAATGTGTATTCTCGAGATATCCAAGACGCGCCTCTACGAGTTTCACTACGACTACATGGCGCCGCTCTATCGCGACCGGTGTCGAATTCTTTACACCGATACCGACAGTCTGATCTATTCGCTGGAGTGCGAAGACGCGTACGAGCTTATGAGACGCGACTTAGACAGATTCGACACGAGCGATTACGCGGAGAATAACGCGCACGGTATGCCGCGCGTCAACAGGAAGGTGCCCGGTTTGATGAAGGACGAGAACAACGGCGCGATCATGATGGAGTTCGTGGGCCTCAGAGCGAAGATGTACGCTTACAAGGTACTCGGATGTGACGACACCAAGAGAATAAAGGGCGTCAAGAGAAACGTTGTCGCTAAGAAGATCACGTTCGAGGATTACGTGGCGTGCCTGCGAAACGCGCGCGAGCTGAAAACGCACCAGTCGTGTATACGCTCGTGCCTGCACGACGTTTTCACCGTGTCGGAGCAGAAACTTGCTCTCAGTCCGCACGACGACAAGCGATGCGTGAGGTTGGACAGCGTGGAAACGCTTCCCTGGGGACATTACGGAATACCGTTGTAAAAAAATAAAACAATATCATACGTTTTCTAAAAATTGTATTATCGTAAGATCAATACGTATAAAAAATACCGATGAATATGTATACTTTTTTCGACGTTTCTGATACATCGAGTCAATCGGAAACGGACGAAGTCAGTGAAGTTACAATTGCATCTCAACCGGAGAGTGGATCTATGAAAAAAAATGGAAAGCCGATTATAGATTAGTTGTTAGTGTAATTTTTTTATATCTGATTTATGATCGGTTTATAAGTCAGATTTACTGCCTGAGTGAATGTCAGTAATCACGTGCACGTCATTCTTCATTCTGTAACTTATGTTGAATATTGTAGATATTTCACAATTGTTTTTTTTATCATATTACTCGTATAACATATTACTCGTATAACATATTTGTATTTTTTTCGTATAACATATTTGAATTTTTTTCGTATAACATATTTTGTATTTTTCTCTACGTGAAAAAAAAACAACGAACGATGTCGTTCCTCTTCACACGCGCCTATTCCACAATTTCCACAGTGTACATTACGAGCTACCGAGTGCGCAAAAATGGTCGGTCGCGAGAACGCGATAAACATTGCGTACCGCCGAATGCGTAAGAATGGCCGGTCGCGGTACCCCTTAATTGAACAAACAGAGAAACGGCGAACGATTGACGAGAGAGCGAGACGGGGAAGGAGCGATAACGCGGAGACGCTTCAGCGCGAATGACCCGACGAGCCGCTGCGGCGCGAGTGAGCGATAACGCGAGGTGCGGTTACGAGCGATAACGCGAGTTGTTCTAATAATGTTTTTTTTTCTTTTTTCTATTTTTTTCTTACGTATTGTATAAATATAAATAACACTTTTATAAATAATGAAAATTTTTTATGCAGCATACGGATATTATAACATAAATTTATACGACTACATGCAACATAAATTATTTTACTGTAAACACCCACTTTTTTTATAATTACTAGACACTACAGACGCGCTCGCTATTTAGCTTTAACGTTATGCTATTACTATTACACTACAGACGCGCGCGCTATTTAGCTTTAACGTTATGCTATTACTATTACACTACAGACGCGCGCGCTATTTAGCTTTAACGTTATGCTATTACTATTACACTACAGACGCGCGCGCTATTTAGCTTTAACGTTATGCTATTACTATTACACTATTAACCCACCTTGATACACACACACACACACACACACACACAACTGACAAAATATACAATGACAGCTGCAAATGAAGAAAGCGCAGCAAGAGAACCAATCGGCATCGTGGAAAAAAGTGACAACAATACCTACGACATGCCTTCTTTAGAAGAGGAGTCACTATATAATTACCTATCTCCGATCCGCTGATATTTCGCGTGGCACTCGCGATTCTCGCTATTTCGGGGAAAGAATCGTCCTCCCGCGAGGGGGAGCGTCGATCGCGCGCTTCTTCGTCCCGACGGGCCGGACGCGGTTTTCCGACGTATCGAGAGAGACCGAGAGAGAGAGAGACGATACCGCTCTCTTCGTTCACCCGAACCGTACGTTTCGCGAATAATACCGAACTCGTTCAAGGTCGCTGTCGTCACATCCTCCTTTTGTTTTTCTCGAACGACGCGGCGAGCGGTCGTCGTTTTTTCCGGGGAAAGACAACGTTGAGATAACGAACGCGTATAAAATGAGTTTTGCTCGCGACGGCGCGGCATACGGTGTAAGCGAGCCGCTCGTGAGGAATTGTTGCAGATCGGATTTGTGGAGAGTCGACGTAACGAGATATCTGATCCGTCGCGAAAATTGGAATCGCCGATCGCCAATCGAATTGGAGGTTTTTCTATTGCCAAATATATTTTGACGTGTTGCTCCTCTGAATTTCATATCACAGCCATTTTTGACGATTTTGATTGCCGTTTTACGCATCGCCCTCTCCGTTTACACCGTGCGGAAACGCGAAAGGATGTAACATGAGAGACGTTCTGGAGATTGTATTCTCGACTGCAAAGAGGAAAGCGTGCTCGCGTTGCTCACAAAGTGGTTGTAATATGCTGATGTAATGATGCTCATATCACAGCCAGCTTTGATGAGCGTTGCGGCACTCACAATTCAACGAGTTTGGAATACGCCATAATTTTTTGAAAAGTGAAGTTAGAAGGATATGTTTACATCCGCTTTAAAAAAAGGCGTGTTACCTGAGTGAATTTCGTTTGTATCGTAAAATTGAAGCCTCATTTCCGCGATGCTGATTGGCTATCTCGATTGATTGCCGCGCCGCGAGCTTGCTTCATCCCGTGAGGGACTGTCATGCGTCGGCTCGCGTTGTGTCGCGAGGTTAATATTATTATTAATGCGATCTCTCATCATTATTATAAATATAAAATCGTTTAATTCTGAATTTTGGTCGCGTCACGCAAGGCTCGAAGTGCCACGCGAAATATCAGCGGATCGGAGATAGGTAATTATATAGTGACTCCTTTTCTAAAAAGGGCATGTCGTAGGTATTGTTGTCACTTTTTTCCACGATGCCGATTGGTTCTCTTGCTGCGCTTACTTCATTTGCAGCTGTCATTGTATATTTTGTCAGTTGTGTGTGTGTGTGTGTGTGTGTGTGTGTGTGTGTGTGTGTGTGTGTGTGTGTGTGTGTGTGTGTGTGTGTGTGTATCAAGGTGGGTTAATAGTGTAATAGTAATAGCATAACGTTAAAGCTAAATAGCGCGCGCGTCTGTAGTGTCTAGTAATTATAAAAAAAGTGGGTGTTTGCAGTAAAATAATTTATGTTGCATGTAGTCGTATAAATTTATGTTATAATATCCGTATGCTGCATAAAAAAATTTTCATTATTTATAAAAGTGTTATTTATATTTATACAATACGTAAGAAAAAAATGGAAAAAGAAAAAAATAAAAAAAGAAAAAAAAAAACATTATTAGAACAACTCGTGTTATCGCTCGTAACCGCACCTCGCGTTATCGCTCACTCGCGCCGCGCCGCAGCGGCTCGTCGGGTCATTCGCGCTGAAGCGTCTCCGCGTTATCGCTCCTTCCCCGTCTCGCTCTCTCGTCAATCGTTCGCCGTTTCTCTGTTTGTTCAATTAAGAGGTACCGCGACCGGCCATTCTTACGCATTCGGCGGTACGCAATGTTTATCGCGTTCTCGCGACAAAATAATTTATGTTGCATGTAGTCGTATAAATTTATGTTATAATATCCGTATGCTGCATAAAAAAATTTTCATTATTTATAAAAGTGTTATTTATATTTATACAATACGTAAGAAAAAAATAGAAAAAAGAAAAAAAACATTATTAGAACAATTTGCGTTATCGCTCGTAACCGCACCTCGCGCCGCAGCGGCTCGTCGGGTCATTCGCGCTGAAGCGTCTCCGCGTTATCGCTCCTTCCCCGTCTCGCTCTCTCGTCAATCGTTCGCCGTTTCTCTGTTTGTTCAATTAAGAGGTACCGCGACCGGCCATTCTTACGCATTCGGCGGTACGCAATGTTTATCGCGTTCTCGCGACCGACCATTTTTGCGCACTCGGTAGCTCGTAATGTACACTGTGGAAATTGTGGAATAGGCGCGTGTGAAGAGGAACGACATCGTTCGTTGTTTTTTTTCACGTAGAGAAAAAATACAAATATGTTATATGAAAAAAAAATACAAATATGTTATACGAAAAAAAATACAAATATGTTATACGAAAAAAAATAAAAATATGTTATACGAGTAATATGATAAAAAAAACAATTGTTAAATATCTACAATATTCAACACAAGTTACAGAATGAAGAATGACGTAATTACTGACATTCACTCAGGCAGTAAATCTGACTTATAAACCAATCATAAATCAGATATAAAAAAAATTACACTAACAACTAATCTATAATCGGCTTTCCATTTTTTTTTTCATAGATCCACTTGCCGGTTGAGATGCATTTGTAACTTCACTGACTTCGTCCGTTTCCGATTGACTCGATGTATCATCAGAAACGTCGAAAAAAAAGTATACATATTTATCAGTATTTTTTTTTTACGTATTGATCTTACAATAATACAATTTTTTAGAAAACGTATGATATTGTTTTATTTTTTTTTACAACGGTATTCCGTATAATGTCCCCAGGGAAGCGTTTCCACGCTGTCCAACCTTACGCATCGTTTGTCGTCGTGCGGACTGAGAGCAAGTTTCTGCTCCGACACGGTGAAAACGTCGTGCAGGCACGAGCGTATACACGACTGGTGCGTTTTC
This sequence comes from Temnothorax americanus, assembly GCF_048541705.1. Classification (NCBI taxonomy): domain Eukaryota; kingdom Metazoa; phylum Arthropoda; class Insecta; order Hymenoptera; family Formicidae; genus Temnothorax; species Temnothorax americanus. Next base: position 975,971 of record NW_027509591.1, read on the forward strand.
AGCTCGCGCGCGTTTCGCATGCACGCCACGTAATCCTCGAACGTGATCTTCTTAGCGACTACGTTTCTCTTGACGCCCTTTATTCTCTTGGTGTCGTCACATCCGAGTACCTTGTAAGCGTACATCTTCGCTCTGAGGCCCACGAACTCCATCATGATCGCGCCGATGTTCTCGTCCTTCATCAAACCGGGCACTTTCCTGTTGACGCGCGGCATACCGTGCGCGTTATTCTCCGCGTAATCGCTCGTGTCGAATCTGTCTAAGTCGCGTCTCATAAGCTCGTACGCGTCTTCGCACTCCAGCAAATAGATCAGACTGTCGGTATCGGTGTAAAGAATTCGACACCGATCGCGATAGAGCGGCGCCATGTAGTCGTAGTGAAACTCGTAGAGGCGCGTCTTGGATATTTCGAAAATACACATTCCCACGTAGACCGGCTTGTTGAATTTCACCTCGAGCCTTCGCAGCTCGATCGCGACGAGATTCTCCGAGAAGACGCTCCTGCTGTGAAAGTTCGGTCTGGCGATCATCGCCTCCGCGCCGTACCTGCCTTCCCATCGCGTCACGAGACGCACGTCCACGTGATCGCGCACGTTCTCCATCGTCCATCGTCTTACCGAAGACGGCATTGTTCATCAGTTTGTACATATTTTGTTCAAACTCGTTGCTCGCGCGAGTCCTGAACGTTGTGTTCAACTCGATGTAGCCGCAAAGCCAAGGTGACTGGGTGAATCGCAGAACGCGACGAACTCGCGTCAGTCGCAAACCCAGTCGCAGACATTGCTGCAGATTTCGATAGTGCGTCACGTAGCGCGATTTGTCGTAGAGCGTGGCGAGCAGTTTCTCCTGCCGCTTACCGGGCGGTTTATTGCGCGTTGGGCACAACGGCAGGTCCGCGTGGGCGTCGTGCAGGTCACCAGGATACTCGAGATCCACCTCCAGAATGTAACCGACATCGCCGTTCGGTGGCACGGTCGTCACGTCAAAATTCTTAGGGTCGTCGAGCCACTGGAAATTCGCGTACGGCAGCGATTCGCACATAGCCCAACCGTACAGATTGTTCACGTCGTAATACATGAGATACGTATCGGGCTGGGACGAATCGTATGTCGGTACGTGCCTGTTGTTAGCTCGCGCGTACCTGAGCGAACATTGACTGAGGCCGCCGCGTATTCCACGTTCCACGAACAGCACCATGTCGATGTTGGTGAGCAGCTCGAAACGCACGCCGGTGTATCTCAGCATTGCGTCCCACGTGTACCCCGGCAACGTATAATAATACGCGGGATCGAGCCCGTAACTCGCCATACACGTGTCCCGAAAATTTTCAAAGATATCCGCCAGAAGAAGCACGTCGGTCTTGAGATAGAGATCGCTGTACTCCCCGAGATCTCGCACGCGAAAACGTTGCCAGACCCTCGTCGCGTGCTCGTAGTCGCTCTCGCTCGCGGTCTCGTCGGTCAGGGAACTGTAAAAGACCTCGCGCGGTGGAAGATCGGTCTTCCGCAACTTGTCCAGGCTGTCGACGTACTCGTACGGAAATACTCCCTTGCGAGTGAGCAGATCGAGATCCGTGCTCAAATCCGCGTACTCCGAGCGCGTTATTCTCAGCTTGTCCTTGCTCAGATAGGACGCCAGGGTTTCGATACTCGCGGCTAAAAATTTGTACGAGTCCACGAATCGTAGCTTAACGTACCGATCCCGTGTCCCATCCGTCTGCGTCTCCTTAACGGTCTTCGAGAACGATATGTAGGTTTCCTTCGTAAGCGGCAGGAGCTCGACCTCGCCCTCGAAATCGTTCGCGATTTTCTCGATGATGAAATGCGCGTCGTAACCCGACAGATTGTGGAAGATTGTGGAACACGGGAATCACGTACACGTTTCTGTAATTCAGATTGCAACGAACATGCGCCGGACCTCTGTAACGTCCGGTTAGATGACAGTGATCTCGCATGCGTTTGTCCTCCGCGCGTGCGAAACACGTGTCCTTCTCCGATCGCACGTTTACCACCGCCTTTTTAAGTCTTATACCTTGCGGTATTTCCATCCAACATCCCACGCGCATGGGATTACACTTGTTCACGTTCACCGTTAGGTTCAGTATTCTAGACAACGCCCATCCGCTGTCGCGTTTCTGAAATTCGTCCAACCCTACTAGAATTGCGTCGCGCACGCGCCTATCGTACCACTCGCTCAAATTGGACGCTTGGAGGAGCTGTTTGTTCCGCGTAACGATACTCTTCACGTCGATCTTATCGTTCGCTACGAATTCTTCATTGAACATGACATTTATCTTCAAATACGTGTGTTTGTTCAAATTGTCCTGCACTTTTTTGAGCACGGTGCCCTTCGCATCCTCGAGAAATCGCGCGGGTTCAATGTTCGTCGAGTTCGTCGCAACGCCTGTGAGCACGCGACTTCGGAACGCCGTATCGATCTCGACCTACGAAAATCCTTCGCTGACGCTGCTGCTGCTGCTACCTGCACCCTCACCGTCCAAACCGGCACCCACGGCGCGTTCGAATCGCCGACGCAGATCCTCCCTCGAACCTTCCAGTCGCGCTATTCGAGCCATCAGAGCGGTCACGGCTCCGGTGTTGCCTCGCCCTCCGGAGCGTCCGACTCGACAGCTCTCCCGCAGGAGCTGGAGACACTCGTCGCATCGTCGTCTCCACGCGCGATATCCGTCCGCGTCGCGGACGTCCGCAGCGAGCAATTCGTTGCACTCTTTCTGCATGTTATCCAGAAGGGCCTTTCACCCTCGGGAACACAGAATTTCACTCGATCGAAAAGACGACGAGACCCGCAGGTGTAAATCCTACGTAGCTTCTCTCCTCCGAGCACCGTCTGATAATAATGATGATATTTGAGCGGCAATTTACGCGTATAATCGTGCGCCCTAGCGGAATTTACCATCGTCGTCTCTATCCACGCGCGCTCGCGCGCAGTTTGCGCTCCGATCTCTCTCCGCAAATGATGAGTCGCCAGATTCCATCGCGCGTCCTCCTTCACCACCACCAACGCACATGCGTTTGACGATAACGACGTTTCGAGTCTCGCCGATTCTTCGTCCGAATCCGACGAGAACGCGGGCATGGGCTCGTAACAGCGCGATTCGCCGTCTGATTCCTCGGGACGAGTAATAACGGTGATCGTTCATTCGCGAGTACGCACATTGCTATTGCTACATTATCACCGCTGTCGAGTCTAAATCAATTAGACGTATAAATACCGTCCTCTATTCTTTTCAAATATATTTGGCAATAGAAAAACCTCCTGTTTAATTGGCGATCAGCGATTCCGATTTCGCGACGGATCAGATATCTTGTTACGTCGACTCTCCACGAATCCGATCTGCAACAATTCCTCACGAGCGGTTCGCTTATTTTTACGATCGGTTTTCTAATTTTAGGATTAAACACCGGTTTGCAAAGTTCTACGTACTCGTCGCTCATACCGCATTAAAAAACAACTTATTCCCGTTCCGATCGGTTCGCACCGCTCTGTCACGATACATTTGTCAATCCGCGTCACCGTATGCCGCGCCGTCGCGAGCAAAACTCTTTTTATACGCGTTCGTTATCTCAACGTTTTGGTTTTCCATACCCAGAGATAAACTCTTTCCCCGGAAAAAAAACGACAATTGCTCGCCGCATCGTTCGAGAAAAACAAAAGGAGGATGTGACGTCGACAGCGATCTTCGGACGCGCGATGAAAAATATTATTCGCGAAACGTACGGTTCGGGTGAACGAAGAGAGAGCGGTATCGTCTCTCTCGGTTTTTCTCGATACAACGAGGCTGGTCGGAAAACCACATCTGGTACTATCTTGGTATTATTTTTATCGCATTTTTTTTTGCTGATTATGACTGCTAGCTTTATATAATTTAACGAGTCGCTTTAGTTCGAGACTGTTTCTCCGTCGCGTAACGTCTTTTTCAATTTTTTTACGATTATGACTCCTCTCGAGCAGTTTGTGCCAGTTAAAGGTGTAGTGTCTCTGGAGAAACTCCGGGCTGCCAGTACGGTGGAGGAAACTGCCCCTCCTACGCTGGTGGTGCCCGACTGGTTGGATGAGGGCTTTACCTACACTCGTCCACGTTTCCGCATCGGTCAGTGCGACTTTTTACCGGGTGGTGATCGGCGTGACCCGCCGGATAATATGGCGTTGTTCATGCTGTTGTCCGAGCTCCGTTTCCGTCTGTTGACGGGTCGGGGATATACTCTTCCCCATGATGTTTAATCGTAAGTTTCATTAATTTATACATTATACATCTTTTTTATAAAATTAATTTGATTTAAATTTAACAAATAAAATACATATTACCGCCGTGCCTCGTTGACTCGAGTCTGTCGCGCGTGTTCCGCGAACCGCTCGCCGCGTCGCTCGCAAAAAAACCAAAGGAGGATGTGACGTCGACAGCGACCTTGAACTCGAGTTCGGACGCGCGATAAAATAATACTATTCGCGAAACCGCGTCCGGCCCGTCGGGACGAAGAAGCGCGCGATCGACGCTCCCCCTCGCGGGAAAACACGACGACCGCTCGCAGCGTCGATCGAGATGAGAAAAAAACAAAAAAGGAGGATGCGACGTCGACAGCGACCTTGAACGCGAGTTCGGACGCGCGATAAAAAAATATTATTCGCGAAACCGCGTCCGGCCCGTCGGGACAAAGAAGCGCGCGATCGACGCTCCCCCTCGCGGGAGGACGACTCGCGTGAGAAAAACAAAAGGAGGACGCGACGTCGACAGCGACCTTGAACGAGTTCGGACGCGCGATAAAAAAATATTATTAGCGAAACGTAACGGTTCGGGGTGAACGAAGAGAGCGGTATCGTCTCTCTCTCTCTCGGTCTCTCTCTCGATACGTCGGAAAACCGCGTCCGGCCCGTCGGGGCGAAGAAGCGCGCGATCGACGCTCCCTCTCGCGGGAGGACGACTCGCGATTTTCGCCGTTTAAGAAACGGGCGGCCGGAAACCACGTCCGACCCGGGCGACAGTACGCGCCTCGCCGCGATCGACGACGCTCCTTCCTCGCGCACCGTCGGTTTCGCGGTACCCCCCTTCCCCGCTCCCCTCCAGAGTACCTGAGGCCAGAAGTGGAATTCTTCCCCCACTCCTCGTCCGCCCCCACTCTTTTTTTCCCCCACTCTTACCCCCACCACGTGCTCCTCCCGGACCCCCCTCGCCCATCTCTTATGGCGTTCCCCCCGCGGGGAACGTACCCCCCCCCCGACCCCCGCAATTCGCTCTGAGTGTAGAAGTATATATTGTCTGTCTACTGTTATGTAGTAAAATTTTTTTAACCGTTTTTAAATTTTTACAATGAAATCACTTGTCCGACAGTAGAATAGCATGATCAACCAAGCTAATTATCGTGTTTAATTTATATTTAAAGGGGTAGCTAGAAAAAAAGTTGGTGTATCTACCCGAGAATGTAGGTTTCCTGTACCAATTAGTGATGAGTTTATCATTGTCTCTGATCACTGTTGTATCTAAGAAGAATGGAGCCGTTGATTTCTTTTTCGTGTGTAAACTGTAATCTGGGGTGATAGCCGTTAAACGCACCGAGGATCACATGAATCTTTGAGCATGGTATTATTGCGAAAATATCATCCACATATCTGCGGAAGAACGGAACAACAACATCAAGCGAAGCAAGACAGTGCGTCTCTAGATCGTCCATTACAATGTCGGCCGAACACGGAGACAACGGAAATCCCATTCGGCTACCAAAAATCTGTTCGTACGCTTGTCCATTAAAATAAAAACTAGTAGATCCCAAAACGAGTTCAACGGCGGGTAAAAATTGTGTTATATTCATTTTAGTATTCTGAGATATGTCATTCCATCGTTTTTCAATCCCCATAATTACAAGTTCTTTAGGAATGTTAGTCAAAAGAGCTGTAACATCTAAAGATATAAGAATCTCGTCTGGGCCGATACTAACATTTTTAATCTCATGAACAAAAGACCAGCTGTCCTTGACGTGAGAGTTCGGTTTTTTAACAGATGTGTGTATGGTTTCATGTAAGAAACTTGCAACGTTATATAATGGACTTCCTATTGAGGAGACGATAATACGCAGAGTTTAGTAGTTTATATAAATTCTGGTCGATGATGTCGTTGTCACGCCAGGACTTAACTAATTGATTTAGTTTAGAAGTTATTTTCGTAATCGGATATTTATTTAGTTTTTTATAAGTGGATTGGTCGTTGAGTAATTCTGTCATCCGGTTGATGTTATCAATTTTGTCCATGACAACTGTGATCTGACCTTTGTCCGCTTTCGTGACAAGGACATCATCATTGTCAATTGGGAATCTTTTGCACATCTGAAAGCCATTGAGAACGTACCTGTCTATGTGATTTAAATGTTTGCTATTGTTAAGAAAGGTCGATAGAGTGTTGGATACACTATTGCGAATTCCATTGAAGCATTTTACCGGAAACTTAAAATTGTAGTATTCCACGTTTTGGATGACCTCCAACACTGAATTTAGCCGATCTTTTTTATTCATGTTACTAATAGGTAATCCAAACTTGTCACCAAGACATAGAATATTTTTTACTGAATCCGGAATGACTTTAGTGCTAATATTGACAAACCATTTGTTGTTATCTACTTTAGAAAACGGATTCTGTGTGTTTGTAGTTTTTTTTTCAGTTCTTCACTTGATAAGTCTATCTTTGACCAAATTCTTGTGTCGGAGAATTTTATCGTCATTGAGCCTAATAAAATTGATCACTAACTGTTCCGGTAACAATAGGAACAGTTTTTTCTCCGTGTCCTCTATTTTCAAGCGCAAAAAATTCCCATATTGAATAAAATCCTTAATTTCTAAATTTAACATTGCTCTTTGGTATCGCTTCTTGTAGTTATCTAACAAGTTATTCGTAGAACCCCTGTAAAAACGTACATTAGTCCGTAGGTTTTTTATATGCGGTGGTAACATGTCCTGTCTTCGGCACCAAAGTAGAAAGATTAGTTGTTTAATCGTGTGAGATTTGGTTTTACGACGAGTCTTATAGATGATTTAGGTATGATTAATTAATTTAAGTCTTGTATTTTGGTAATTTGTTACTTCCTGAGATTGCGTTACGTTATTACAGTCACTTGATAAGGGCCCAAACCAAGGGCCGAAACGTCGTGCGAAATTTGATGTACAAAACTTTGCCAGTTAAGTCGAGAAACTGAAATATATTTATTTATCACTGGCGAACTACGAAAGCTGTTTATTATTATTATTATAATTATTATTATTATTTATCATCATCACCATCACCATCACCATCACCATCACCATCACCATCACCATCACCATTATCTGATCACCATCATCATTATTATTATTATTATTATTATTATTATTATTATGCAGCTACAGTGTTATTTATGAAGTAACAATCTTTTGAAAAATGAAATTTATTTCATACAATTCAAAGTCATTTTATTTGATACAAAGTATAATTTTTTATTTGTACAATAGTTTCATTTGATACAAAGTAATCGAAAAAGGCAAATAAATTATTTGACATTGTGCTGTTGTAAATATTCAGCAACTGATGGATTATGAGAGAACATTTTCAAAATAAGATGTAACCGTTTCAGCTTACTCTTCAGGTAGAGATTTTCGACCAACAAGCTTTCAGTTTTTTCATCTGCGTAATACTCTTGAAGCTTAGGGTCCTGAAATGAGTGAAAGTATATTAAATAAAATAAATGGATCATTACATTAATAAACGAAAGAAAAAATTAGGAATTTATGCGGCAATTACCTCAACATTTGGTCCAAAATGCGACGTACTTGGATTTTTTTAATTGTCGTCAGTTGACATTTTAGGATGTAACCCTTTCAGCTGACTCTTCAGGTAGAGATTTTCGATCAACAAGCTTACAATTTCTTCATCTGTGTAATACTCTTGAAGCTTAGGGTCCTGAAAAATGAGTGGAAGTATATTAAATATGATAAATGAAGCATTAAATTAGTAAACGAAAGAAAAAATTAGAAATTTATGCGGCAATTACCTCAACATTTGGCCCAGGATGCGACGTACTTGGATTTTTTTGATTGTCCTTAGTTGACATTTTTAGCAGACTCTTCAGGTAGAGATTTTCGACTAACAAGCTTTCAATTTTTTTATCTGTGTAATACTCTTGAAGCTTAGGGTTCTGAAAAATGAGTGGAAGTATCCCTGGTAGAAATTTTGACTGGGCGCTTGCCTGGCACTGACCAGCGTTCCACACTGCCACTTCAGGAGCTGGCATGGCACGCTGGTAAGCGCCATCCGCGAAACGTCACGTTTTGCCCGCTAGCGCCACAGATTTGATGTGGTGCTGGCACGGCGCTAACATGGCGGCAATAAGGTACTATCATAATGCAGACATGGGGCTAGCGAGTTTTTAACGTGGCACGTGTATGGCGCTAACATGGCGGCAATAAGGTACTATCATAATGCAGACATGGGGCTAGCGAGTTTTTAACATGGCACGTGTATGGCGCTAACATGGCGCCAATAAGGTACAATTTCTAAATTCATATAATGCATTTATTTAAAGATTATTTATTAATTAGTTATTTTTAACAGACTGTCAATTGAACTAATAATCTATCTCATAAATTAGGAAACATGAAAATAAATATGTATTATACAATGACAAACGTGACTCTATATCAACGAGATAAAGGAAGTGGTATTAAGTTCAATAGGGAGATAAAATGACACCATTATAATTAAAAATAAAATACCTTAATATTTGGCAAATAATCACAGTCTTACATCAGCAGTTTTACATTTAATAATTTCCTATGTTCCAGATAAAAACAAAAACTTTGTACTTCTTTTCACCTAACACTATAATGCCTTTATTCGCGAGTAGGACATCGCAGCGAAATTAAACGAACAAATATTCGCTGGTCTCCAGGTAGTCTTACACATCTTTGTTGCACTTGATTCGGTCTTTTCTATGTCCTTCCCAGTCCTTTGCATTGGAAAGCGCTGCACTCAATGCCTTTACAAGACCATTCCTTGATACATCTTCTCCTTTAAATTCTTTTTGAAGAAATATATCTAAAAATCCGAATATTTATAAAGATTTAACGTTCGGAGTCGGCGCTGCAATGACAGCAAAATCTCTCTCTCTCTCATTTCGAGAAAATATTAATTATATAATATAAAATATGTACCTTCTATACATGAGTAAAATGGTTCATCTTTCATTGTTTTCTTGCCAAGCATAGTTTTAGTAGCAGTATATGTGACTGCTATATCGCGCGTTACACAGATTTTTAAAATCGTTGTGATATTTTTTGTTAACGTTGAATTAAATTCAATATAACGATAAAGATGCTCACACTAAAAATATAATTAATTTTATTATTTTTAACGAAATAATATATATACCCTTTTTCAAATAATAATAAATTATTATGTTTTGTAAAATAAACTCACAAAATTGGTTCGAAATTCCCTATCTTTGTCTAATTTAATATTTATATGCCCAAATTCTTCGTTTGTTTTTGCAGGTAATATTATTTCATATTTTTTAAATATGTTATCTGCATCCACGTTGATAGATTTACTGGAACTGCCTTGGTTTATTGTTTGATTTTTTATGGTTTTAGTATCAAAAAGTAGACTTTTCAATTTTTCTAATATTAAATCTAATTCTGTGAAACAAAAATAACAAATTAAGTTACATGTACATACATAGACATTTCAACAGAAATTTATATATACATATTTGAATAATACATCTATATATGTTTAAAAATCTTACTTTTATTTAAGTTTTTCGAATCACTTTCCAGCATTATCAATTTCGACCAAACTGCATTTATATCAACGCTAAGCGGATCTGAATCAATTAAATTTTGTTACAATTATTAATACTTACAACAATTAATGTCATTGTCATTACTGTCATTAGTCTTTATAATAAATATAAAATTATTTATAATAAGTATAGATTTGAACATTTACATCTTTACAAAAATATTGTATACCTTTATTGTTTGTATATTTTATTAAGTCATTTTTAGATATGACAGGTAATTGCGTATCAAGCAACATTATAGAAGGTAACTGATCTGAAAAATGGTAATTTTTAGGATAAATGTAGTCTGTATGTATGTGTGATATTGGGAGGTGTAAAAAAAATAAAAAATAAGAAAGAACAAAAAACTCACTATTTGATAGTCCTGATTCTGGTTCTAGTTCTGATTCAGATGTTTTTGCAGTTGGTACACTAATACTTTTTTCCGTAACATTCTTCTCCAATAATTTTGACCTTACAGCCGTAAACTTCTTCTCCGACAATTTTGATGACTTCATAGCAGATTTATGTTCATCTACAATTAATATAATGTAATATTAAAGCCTGGATTGTGTTTAGTTGATAAATGTACTCTGTGGCCCGTATTCAGAACGCGCTTACAACGATGTTAGCGCGAGATGTTAGCGCTCCTAGAACGCTCCATTGGCTAGGACCGCTAACATTTCGCGCTAACATCGTTGTAAGCGCATTCTAAATACGGACCTGTATGTATGTGTGATATTGGGAGATGTAAATAATAAAAAATAAAGAACAAAAAACTCACTATTTGATAGTTCTGATTCTGGTTCTGGTTCTGATTCTGGTTTAGATGTTTTTGCAGTTGGTACAATACTTTTTTCCGTAACATTCTTCTCCAATAATTTTGATGACTTCATAGCAGATTTATGTTTATCTACAATTAATATAATGTAATATTAAAGCCTGGATTGTGTTTAGTTGATAAATGTACTCTTATATGTGTGATATTGGGAGATGTAAATAATCAAAAATAAGAAAGAACAAAAAACTCACTATTTGATAGTTTTGATTCTGGTTCTGGTTCTGATTCTGGTTCTGATTCTGATTCTGGTTCAGATGTTTTTGCAGTTGGTACAATAATACTTTTTTCCGTAACATTCTTCTCCAATAATTTTGACCTTACAGCCGTAAACTTCTTCTCCGACAATTTTGATGACTTCATAGCAGATTTATGTTTATCTACAATTAATATAATGTAATATTAAAACCTGGATTGTGTTTAGTTGAAGTTAAGTTAAATAATATTATTCTACATTTTAAAATGCATCAAACCTGACTGACTGCAAGATTTTTTTGTGAGCACAGGAATTTCATTAAAAAGATTTTTAATTTCATCTGCATTTTTTTTCAACTTTTGTTGTCGGTAAACTGTCTCTGCTTTCTTTATTTTTTCTTCGTCGTCTTCCGAATCCTGCGAAAAAGCAGTCTCAGTTCGATCAAGAAGTATCAAGCGATCCATAGCTTCTGTGAATGTCTCTGAAATAATTATTTTATTACATTCATTGCGATTAATTAATAGAAATCTATAAGTTAATTAGTTTACCATTTTTAACTAAAATAAAATTTTTAATTACATAAAGGCATTTACAGATTGACGCAATTTAATTATAGATTTAGAATTTAGTTTTAATTTATGTGCATCACCATTATGTGCGTTAGCTGTGATATGTTGGATCGAGCTAGTCTGTGAACACCTTTGTCAGTTCGGATATAATATTCATAAGATTCTTTTATTAAAAAAAAAAGGAAATATTAGTTGTACATATTACATACTTGCTTGCCCAACAATGTCAATATTGTAGAATGGCCATGAGTCTGGTACTTCAGATTCTTGTTTCACCATATCGTGGAGTTCATTGATGTTCTTTTTTGTATATGGAGGAGGAAGAAACGGAACTTTTAATCTTTTTGTTTTCTCGTCCCAGTCAATCCAGGCTGAAGGGACAATATCAATTTCTTTCGTGAGACCTTTTCTCCCACGTTTAACAAATCTCACAATTTTAAATCGGTAAATCATTTTTTCGCCGTCGTCGCTTTCAGAGATCTGTATAAATATGTATAAATTATCCCTTGCATGACACTGATGATGTTGGTCATACTTAATAGCAACAAGAAAAAATTTGGAAAAAATTAGATGCAGGGCACAAAATCTAAATTTTTGATGTATATATTATATAGCAATCTAGCATATAGCAAATATACAGGGTGTATCATTTTAAGTGATTCAGCTGAATATCTCTTAAAGTAAAAGAGATTGGAAAAATTGTTTCAGACAAAAGTTGTTTGGTTCGAAGGAGGACATAAGATGGTGTCATTGGTTTGACCATGGATGGTCGTTTAAAACTCACGTAAACAACACCTTTAATTTCTTAAATGGAAACTTATTTTTCAATGCATATTCTTGTAGCTAATCTCGAGAACTTTTCAAAATACTGTAATAAAGTATTTTTTCGTTAAAAACTTTTGGAATTATAAGGCTTGAAAGTTCTAGTACTTTGACATAAAATTCAAAATATCTTGTAAAACATTAATTTTTCGGTAATGTTACCTTAATACTTTTATGCACAGAATAATGAGACAAATCAATTGGTATGAAAAAAAGGCATAGTTCGTTTAAGAAATAATATGTAATTTGCAACACGCATCTGCATACTTTTTCTTGCAAGCAACCATGTCTTTTTTTCATACCAATTGATTCGTCTCATTATTCTGTGCATAAAAGTATTAAGGTAACATTACCGAAAAATTAATGTTTTACAAGATATTTTGTATTTTATGTCAAAATACTAGAACTTTCAAGCCTCATAATTCCAAAAGTTTTTAACGAAAAAATACTTTATTATAGTGTTTTGAAAAGCTCTCGAGATTAGCTACAACAATATGTATTGAAAAATAGGGGTTTTCATTTAAGAAATTAAAGGTGTCGTTCACGTGAGCTTTAAACGACCATCCATGGTCAAACTAATGACACCATCTTATGTCCCCCTTCGAACCAAACAACTTTTGTCTGAAACAATTTTTCCAATCTCTTTTACTTTAAGAGATATTCAGTTGAATCACTTAAAATGATACACCCTGTATATGTATATGTATGTATGTATTATGTTTGATGTGTGTGTGTGTGTAAAAAACAACACATAAAGATTTAATAATAATCAGTAACAATGTTTGTTATGGACTGTAAACACGGCGAGATAGAATGATAAAGAGAACTGAATCGAGTTATATTGAATAACGGAAATTAGAAATTGAACGGAGTAAGATAATCAAATATCAGAAGTCAGAAATTACATTGAATACAATTATTGAATAGCAACAAAAAAAAACAGAAGTTACAGTGGATTAAAGAGACTGAATCGAATCAGTAACAATTAGATCATATAACGCGAAAGAACCTTAATTACGGAACCGAATTAAACATAACAGAGATGAATGCAAAATGCTCAAAGTAAATAGGAAGTAATATTAAATTTAAACTAGAATTACATATAATATAAACAAGAAACGAAGGTACGCTCGAATACGACATGCTATTGAACTTGAAATATCACCCAAGGTGAAAGAGTGCTGCGTCACGCTTGGCGCGTAAGAACTCGACGTCCGAAGCAGCGAAAGGGTTCTGTCGCCAATGTGTAATACGCTCGAGGGAGGCGAGGGACTCTAAACACAATGCTCAATATCGTGCGATTAATATCGCACCGGTATAAGGCTGCGTTTGAAAACATCATCCGAGTGCACACGAGCAATACTCCGTTCCCTTTCTATCTCAGCGAGTTAGAAGGAGAAGAGAGTATACCCGTGAGTACCCGGGTGACGTTTCCGAAGCTTAACACGCGCGACACTCTCTCAATCAAACTCTAGTGCACGGCAACACTAATTACGACGCAAAATAATACACGAAATGGTACACGCGGTTGCAAGCACGAAAAACGCGAGAAATGGTGAATTCGCGATCTCGAAATCAGGTCGCTGCCACGTAGTCGCCTGCGTCCCTTCCACGGTCGCGATCTCCAGGAGCCTGCAATCTCAATCTGCGATCCCCCGAAGCCAACGAAACTATCCCGGGGCCTCTCGCTCTCCATACCGACCACCAACACCAAAGTAAGCCTTCTCGGAAGTTGACGCGAATCATGTACGAGTCGGTACGAGCAAGAACGTGACCCGGAGAGCGGTGTCGTGGCTTTATTCACGCGAAATGTTCACGGCAACCTCACCTCAGGAAAATGTGTTCCTCTTTCACATCGGCTCGTATCCGTCCGGGCTCGGGTCTCGGGTCTCGGGTCTCGTGTCTCGGCAGCTAGCAGCAGATAACGGCGCACGGCGCTATAACTACCAAAATTTTCACGTGCCAACGCCGGAGAACGACCGCGAAAATGCGCTGCCGCTCGATAGAGGAATCGATGACGTGCGACGCGCCCCTCCCAGGCGCGCGGCCTTCCGGCGCGAAAGCGCGGGCCAATTAGGGACGGGCTCGCAGGCCCGCGATATATCCTTACGCAGTGCTGTCAGCAGCAGATCCTGCGGGGGTGCCCTATGTCCCCTCGCTCTCGCAGCCTCCCGGGATTTTTAGGCAGCGGTCGGGACACGTTGATTCCTCCATGAACCTCCCTTGCGGCCCGGAGATGGTGGCCAGCCGCCCCGGAGTCCGGTTTGTAGTAAGGGTTAGCCGGAGAAATTTGTTCTCTCCCGGCGCCGGGGCCCTGCTGTATCCAGCTCCGTCCGCTACCGCGTCACGCGCCGCGCGCGTGTTTTCCTGCACCCCTTGATCTCGTTCGGCGGTCCGCGAGCTCCGCTAACAACCGCTTCTGTTTTGATATATATATATATATATATATATATATATATATATATATCAAAACGGAAGCGATATATATATATATATATATATATATATATATATATATGGGCGTGTGTGTATGTATGTGTCAATTCAAAGTTAACATAATACTATTATCCATATTTTTTTCTTGTTTCGTAATTATTAAACGAAATTCGTAGCTTTATTTTACAAAGAATTGTCACAGCACTTGCGACTCGCGACGTCCGCAACTTCTTATAGTTTTCATTTGTTTTAACAGAAATAAAATGTGATGATCTACACCTGTAGAGTGTTAAACATCTCTACCTTATTATTTTAAGAAAAAGTTAAAATTGTCGAATCTATGACCATGGTATTTATAGATATAAAATCCTGCAAAACAAATTGAGAATGACTGTAACAATTTACTCAAATCATGGTTCAAGAAAGAGTATATTTCAAAAAAAGAATATTTTAGAATGCATTCCAGCGACGCACCACTGCCTAAAGCCTATGCCCTCCCTAAAATACACAAACCTAATCATCCGTTTAGAATAATTGTTTCTTCAATTGACACAGCTTTATATCCTCTTGCGAGTTTTTTACAAAAAATTATTTCTGATAACATACCAAAAACAAGAAGTTATGTGAATAATAGCTTTGACCTATACAGTACGCTCTCTGGTATGAAAGTTTCAAATTCTAATATTCTTATATCTTTAGATGCGACCTCGTTATTTACAAATATTCCTCTGAATCTAGCATTGGAGAGTATCAAAAAAAGATGGTCACATATTAGAGAAGGTACTAACATACCGAAAAAAGAATTTTTAATTGCCATTGAATTAATTTTGTCATCCACATACTTTAACTTTAACAACGCTATATACAAACAAACTTTTGGTACTCCCATGGGATCTCCATTATCCCCAATTATAGCTGACATGGTTATGCAAGATTTAGAGGAAACAATTTTAGAATCGATTGGTTTCAATTTGCCGTTCTATTTTCGTTATGTTGATGACATAATTATGTCGATTCCACGTGACAAGGCTCAATACATCCTAGATAAATTTAATAATTACCATGATAGGCTGAAGTTTACAATCGAATATGAAAATGACCGTACGTTGAGTTTTTTAGATCTAAAATTACATATTATTAATGACACTATCCACATAGATTGGTATCACAAGGATACATTCTCTGGTAGATATCTATCCTACTATTCGAACCATCCAGAGTGTCATAAAATTGGCACGATATACAGTTTAGTGGACAGGTCCATACTATTGTCCCACCCTATATTCCAAGCAAAGAACATAAAATTGTGTATTAACATACTAATGAACAACGGTTATCCTATAGATTTGATCTTTATGAGAATTAACATAAGATTAAGGACATTATTCGATGGTAAACTTAAGCAGAACAAAAATGCGAATAGAGTTGACACTAATGTTGATGTTGATAATGACTCGGAAGAAAATAGAAGGAAAATTATTGTTATTCCGTTCATTAACAACATCTCTGAAAAAACAGCACACCTTTTCGATAAAAAAGAACATATAATAGGGTATAGAGTCCTCAACAAATTGGACAAGTTTATCAAAACACATAAAGATACCAATGCATTATGCTCGAACAACAATGTAATTTATAAAATCAAATGTAATGATTGCGACGCCTCTTACGTGGGGCAAACAAAGCGACAACTGAAAACAAGAATCAACGAACACAAAAACAATTATAAATTAGACCCATCCAGACATTCAGTCATTACAGAACATATACTTAATTTGAATCATAGTTTTAATTGGAACAACCCGGAGATTTTAGATTTCGAAACGAATTACTACAAGAGACTAATATCAGAGATGATACACATCAAAGAACAAAAAAATGGTATTAATTCCAATAAAGACACTGAATTGCTAGATGGTTCTTATTTTAACATCCTAAACGAACTTAGTAACAACTCATAGGGAGTTAAACATTGGTCTATTTACATCATTGTTGTCAACCGATTCCGACACGGAACGAAAATGCTCAGTCACACACAAGATTCGACACGATACAGTTCCTTCTGAAAACTTTACTAACTCGAATTTGCTATGGTCTCAGTACGTATAAGTGCAATAATAGCCTTAGATTTACCCACGTTGACAAGTTTTAATTTATAATTTACAAAAATATTAATTCAACCATTGACTCTTGATTACAGTTTACACTTTCATCGTAATTATTGACTCTTGATTGTGACGGACAAAAAATCACAGATTGACTCGATTCGTTCTCACTGCCGACTGAGGAATTAATCATGGATTTTATCATTCGACGTTTAATTAAGATTGATACACAACGATTCCGAATTTTTGTTCAGCAAGTATACACCTTATCAATACTTTAAGGACTTCATCAGTATGTAATAATTTAGATTTCAATGTTATCTGTATGTTAATTTCGATGTGGAAATTTGTTACTCTTGACACATGATTCGTGGCATTTCAATTAATTGTTAAAATTGGCTGAGGAAGGCACAGTGTTGCCGAAACGTACCATTTGTAATGTTACATTAATAAATTTTGAAATTTTAACGTCTAACATTGCTCGTTATTGGCCGGCAACCTATTTATTATTTGACACACACGAGCTTGACCTTTAATTTTATTTATAGATATAATATTTATAGATATGGTATTCATAGATCTGTAACGATCAACGAGATAGATATTACGTAGTTGATGTTATAGATCTTTGACTATATCTATATAGATCTAAATTCTGTATTTCTAATATCGATCAGTATAGACTATGCAGGGTAGGTTAACAAAAAATAACATTTTATTATGAAAAGTATATTCGTTATTTCACATATATATATATTACTAAGCGTAAACGGTAGAAAATTGTCATCGCGTAAACGTATAGCCCCGCCGTGTAACATTTAATGTAAGAGGGAAATTGCAAATATTTTTTCTCTGTTTATTGTTTCGTCGAAAATTGATAATTTTATCAATTTACATTTAATTTTCTCTACAGAAATAATTCTTTTTCCTTGTAAAGGTTCGGGTTGTAATTTATACATATTTAAATTTGTTGAATCGCAAGGATAAGTATATAAAGAATTTTTTACTTTCCATATTTTAACTTCTAATAAAATGTCATCATTTTTTACAAAAATTTTAGTCACTTCACATACTTTATTATTTTGTAATAGAATCATATTATTTGGGAGCTTTGTTGTAATTATTATTGTTTTATATTTTAACTTTTTTATATCTTTTTCGTTTCCTTTCAAAATATGTATAGATGGGAGTGAACATGAATGGTTGAGATATGAATTAATTTCATGTAGTCTTCGAGTCAGTTGCGCCAAAATATTATGAGGTGATCTTATAATAATTTTTAATTGCCCTAAATATGTTTCAAATGGAAACGCATTTATTGAACTCAATCCACACTGCATATTTCTTACATCATCTGAGATATGCATTAGATTATGGACATTCATGACTACAAATTGTGAACCATAAAGTTTTTCTGCTAGCACAATAAACTTTGTAAGTAATTTTTCTGCATAATCTGTATAATCAAATGCATTTTCCATTGATAACATTCTACAAACTACATGAAATAATAAAAAATGATTATATCTATCGCTATCTAAAATGTCTTTCAATATTACAGGTCCACAGAATAACAAAATAAATCGGTAATCCGTGGCTTTAAATTTAGCATGGTGCTCAATGCCTCTAATCTTTCGGTGAAATTCTTCGGGCTGCTGTAATTTTATTTTCTTCATTCGACTTGATAGTAATTTCTTTTGATTACTACTAAGCTGCGCATTAAAATCAGGTGACATCCAAGCATCAATTAACCGTTTCATTACTCCTAAGTTACACAAGTGCATCGAATCAAGTAGGAAATCATTGACCATGTCGACTGATGGCTCTATGCACAGTAAAGGTGATGCTGCTGTATGATGTTCCACATGAGAAAAATTTCGGAAACTTTCATCGCTTTTTTTAGGACAATTAATGTCTAAGTATGTGGCTATTTTATGCTTAGTTTCACGCTCTACCAGACACCGTTCGCAACCGTATTTCGCATTATGACCCTTAATACATTTAAGGTATGCTCTGGCAGGTGTATCACAAATAAAGCATTTTATTATTACAGAATAATGTTTATTATTTATGACTGTACCTCTCTTTTGTAGAATATTGATTTCAGCAACAAAATCTTTCATAAATAAATTTATTGATTTGGGTTTACTGTTTCCTACATAAGCAGCAGCTACGAAAGGCTTATAAATGTCTGGCTTGAAATGTACTTTGACTAGAATAGGCCACATAGATTTTATACTCGATTTAAATAGTTTCATTCCATCAATGTTAATTTGTAATTCGATAATGTTGTCAGAATGTATTTCAGGATTGACGCAAGATTGCAATCCTTGTTCAATACCAAAGTACGAATATTCTCCATTCGTAATATTATCGCAGTCTTCCATTTTACTTATATCATATGATAAAATGTTAGTTTTTAAAAAAGTTGTTGATGGTTTTGGTAATGTAGGTAAAAGTCTTTGTTGAAGGATTTTTAACAGTTTATCCAGATGTACAAACGGAATCTTACATTCAATAGCCCACACCCGTAGTTTTGATATTTCTTCAATTTCTTCTACATCTATTATATTATGCTCGTCCACATCACTCTGATCGCTATCGTTATTATCGATTTCTTCATTTACAATGTAAGTTTCTGAATCACTTCCATCGGAATCACTCAACACTTCTCCTACGTTTATATTGTCATTCATATGATCTACATAACAAATAATAAAATATATTTCTTCATTATACATTTGCTTCGATATTATTCACCGCACAAAATTACCTTTTTTAAAAAAAGGTAAAAAAAGGCGCCAAGTACACGTATAGTAGTGTATATGTTGTTACCTAAAAAAAATGAAAGTGGTATATTATACCTCGAAAAAACCTAAGTAACAAGTGGTAGATTTTTATATCTCAAAAAATCTCGAAAAAATCTAAGCAGTAGTATCTTTATTTCCGAAAAATTATAACCCAAGTGACATACGTCACAAAATTATGTTACCTTATCATAAAGAAGAGTCGCGCTTCAAGTGATCTATTACAATTACAAAAAAGAAATGATATCTCTTTAAATTAGAGCGCTAATTACAGAAAGAACATGTATATTGCCTCAAAAAATAATTGTTGCACTACTTTGAAAAACCTTTACATTGTGTCAATTAGAAAAGAATGTATAATAACAATTTTATAAGTTTAAAAAATTTTATTTAAATTTAACAAGGGAATACAAGGTATTTAAATACAAAGTTTACATGTGTATTTTTTAATGGTCACAAAGAATTACAGAGGTAACAGTACAAAATACAAATATTTTATTAAAATATTTAATACAACGAGGGAATACAATTTGTATTTAAATATAAAATTTATATATGTATTTTTCAATAGAATAAAATTTTTAATCACAAAGAATTACAAAGGTAACAGAACAAAATAAAAATATTTTATTAAAATACATAAATTTTTCTTGTAAAAAAACTTGGCGCTGTTAGACCTCGAAATTTTAAATAAATAAGGACAACAGTAAATAAAAATAATTCAGAGAAAAATGCGATGGGAGTAATATTAAATGATTATCAGCGTGGATGTGGGAGTGAATGATATGGGTGTGCGTGACGACGCGGACGGCGGATAATGCGGCTTATAATTAAGTATAGAATAAATTTATTTATTTATTTAAAATTTCGAGGTCTAACAGCGCCAAGTTTTTTTACAAGAAAAATTTATGTATTTTAATAAAATATTTTTATTTTGTACTGTTACCTTTGTAATTCTTTGTGATTAAATATTTTATTCTATTGAAAAATACATATATAAATTTTATATTTAAATACAAATTGTATTCCCTCGTTGGATTAAATATTTTAATAAAATATTTGTATTTTGTACTGTTACCTCTGTAATTCTTTGTGACCATTAAAAAATACACATGTAAACTTTGTATTTAAATATCTTGTATTCCCTTGTTAAATTTAAATAAAATTTTTTAAACTTATAAAATTGTTATTATACATTCTTTTCTAATTGACACAATGTAAAGGTTTTTCAAAGTAGTGCAACAATTATTTTTTGAGGCAATATACATGTTCTTTCTGTAATTAGCGCTCTAATTTAAAGAGATATCATTTCTTTTTTGTAATTGTAATAGATCACTTGAAGCGCGACTCTTCTTTTTGATAAGGTAACATAATTTTGTGACGTATATCACTTGGGTTATAATTTTTCGGAAATAAAGATACTACTGCTTAGATTTTTTCGAGATTTTTTGAGATATAAAAATCTACCACTTGTTACTTAGGTTTTTTTGAGGTATAATATACCACTTTCATTTTTTTTAGGTAACAACATATACACTACTATACGTGTACTTGGCGCCTTTTTTTACCTTTTTTTAAAAAAGGTAATTTTGTGCGGATATCACGCCTTTTTGTAGTATATTACGCATTTTATAAACAGCATGTACAGGATAAAACTATTTGGAGGTATAAAACTACCACTTTGTTTTTTTCGAGGTAACAACATAACAGGGTAACAACATAATACATATACACTACTATGCGTGTACTTGGCGCTCTTTTTTACCTTTTTTTTAAAAAGGTAATTTTGTACGGATATCACGCCTTTTTGTAGTGTTACGCATCTTAATCTTATAAACAATATATCTTATAATCTTATAAACAGTATATAATACAAGGTATGAAGCTAAAATTGTTACGGACTATTATTTCTAAAGAAAACAACAATTTAATATTTTGCTTAGTTTTTTTTAAATAATAATCTGTAACCCTTTTAGTTGTACACCTTGTATATATTTTTCAATTTCAACATAAAACATAATCGCAATAAAGCATGATTAATGTTAATAAGTCGTTAACTGTAAAATTCTTTATTTATTTTTATTTGCGTGTCTTACTAAATGTTGTTCGCAACTGTATATGTACCGATATCTTCAGGTATCGATATTTTTGATAATTATTTTTACGTCAGACATAATTTTAATTCATCCAATTTTTATTATGTCTAGACATAATTTTTGTCCAATTTTTATTATGTCTAAACATAATTTTAATTTAGCGATTTTTATTATGTCATGACATAATTCTAATTCTGCCGCTAGGGAAATTTTAAGTCGATTCTTATGAATCAAGCTTGAATTCAATGTCTAGGTGTCCCAGGTTGCCGATGACGAGGTCCACATAGTGCGCTCTATAGTTTTCGGTGTCTACATGTATTAATACCTCAAATTCGATATCTACGTGTCCTACATTGGGTGCGTTTAGCCGATACTTCGCTAGCCTAGCAATCGTGAGCAGACGCTCGTTTTCGCTCGTTTCCTCTCTTTTGACCTAATGGATTAAAAGAAGAGGAAACGAGCGAAAACGAGCGACTGCTCACAATTGCTAGGCTAGCGGAGTATTGGCTGAACGCACCCATTCAGATTTAAAATTATTAATACACCTAGACACCAAAAACTATGAAGCGCATTATGTGGACCTCGTCATCGGCAACCTGGAACACGTAGACATCGAATTCGAGGTATTATTACACCTAGACACCAAAAACTACCGAGCGCGCTATCTGGACCTCGTCATCAGCAACCTGGGACACCTAAACATCGAATTCAAGGTATTAATACACGTAGACACCGAAAACTACGGAGCTCACTATCTAGACATTGTCATCGGCAACCTGGAACCTGGAACACTTAGACATCGCATTCAACGTATTATTACACCTGGACACCGAAAACTACGAAGCGCACTATGTGGACCTCGTCATCGGCAACCTGAGACACGTAGACATCGAATTCAACGTATTCTTACACCTGGACACCGAAAACTATGAAGCGCACTATGTGGACTTTGTCATCTTCAACCTGGAACACTTAGACATCGCATTCAACGTATTATTACACCTGGACACCGAAAACTACAAAGCGCACTATGTGGACCTCGTCATTGGCAACCTGGGACACCTATACATCAAATTCAACGCACGATTACACCTGGACACCGAAAACTACGAAGCGCACTATGTGGACCTCGTCATCGGCAACCTGAGACACGTAGACATCGAATTCAACGTATTATTACACCTGGACACCGAAAACTACAAAGCGCACTATGTGGACCTCGTCATTGGCAACCTGGGACACCTTACGACGACGACGACGATGTCCTCACGGTCTCGCCGGCCGTGGAGGAGCGCGCCGTCGCTTTCTTCACTATAATCTCCATCAATATTCGCGATACTGCTCTCCGAAACCCCGATGGTAGCTCGACTGAGTATTTTAGAGATGTTATGTTGGGCGCCAGGTGCGATTCCTCGCACCACGATTCACGAGATCGCGGTATTTCTCAGGCGTGGGCTTCTTTGATCAACCGCGGATGGAATAGGAGAGGGAGCGTAGCGCAATCATCACACTCAAATACATAAAACATTAAATTATATTTCGGTTAAGGCAGATAACAAGTGGACGATAGCGAGTTCCACGGCGAACAAGCAGAATTCGAGCACACGCCACGTGTCACCCCACGAGCGCGATATTCATTCCGTCGCTGAGCTGCACGGCAATCCCGATTGAATTCGCACAAGAGTATTCCCCGACATAAGTTGCAGCGAATTCCACCCGGACGGTCAAACGCGAGATGCTAACAAATAACCAACGCAATCTCCTTAAACAATTACGCAATTTCCCTACGGTCTACCGCGACAACGCTGGGGATCTTCTCTCCCCTCGAAACGCACGAATGGCCCCACCCGTTAACTCGACACAACCGTGGGCCATTAATCCCGATGAAACGCACGTATAGCTACTTACAAATGGCATGAACTTAACCGGCAACGATAACTACGAGGCCCTCTCACGCGCGAGAGCCACTTCTCAAAACTACGGCACGGTTAAGCCAACGGCGTTCATGAAATTCCACGCGACGAAATCACCCGCAACGAAATTACGCGAACGAAATTACTCACAACGAAATCATACGCAACGAAGTACACGAAACGATATCACAACGAAATTACATGTACGCTGACTGTCGGCGGCCGTACGTTTCATCCCCGAGGCGGGCACTCGCGATCACTTCGTCGCCCGGGCCCTCCCGCGGTATGGCGCTCGATATTCTTTAATTACAGCCGATTTCATACTTTACCGCGGCACAACGCGACTCCCGGGAGGGTTTAGGTATTCTCGCGATCTTACTTCGAGGAAGGCTGAGCAGTGGCCTTACAAATTCGTCTCGTTCCGGCGGCTCGTCACTCGCTCTTAGGGCTGGATGTTGCCGGGATGGCGGCTCGCTCGACAGTGGCGTTTCCTTGATCCGGCGGGACCACGCAGGGCCCGCGCGCGCCCGCGCGCGCCGGTTTCCCTACCCTGATCGGTGCTGCGCCCTGGCCTGCCAGCGATCCCTCTAGGCGATCGTCGCGCCCTTCGCGAGCGCCCCTCGTCACTGCGCCCATCCGCCGGCGGTAGTTTTAAAGTCCGCCTATTTGAGACCGGCTGTCCAGGCCGCGTCTCATCGTCCGGTTCCTCGACGGCCAGGCTGGACGGGCCATGGCTCGTCGACCGGGAGCGGTACTCAGCGGTGGTGGCCCCGTTCCTTAACGGGGACCTTCGTCGGGGCGTCCCCCGTATCCGGGCTGCAGTGCTCTCGTGCCATCCGTGACGCCTTGACAGGTCATCTGATCTGCCGGCTGTAGGCCCCAGCGTGACCCGCCCGCCGATCGTACGCCCTCGAAAGCTCCTGGTTGTCCAGCCGTAAGTCCCTCGATGCGGCATAAGCCGTTACACTCGTCGTGACCCTGGCCATCTGCTCCGCACTCCCTCGACCTGTAACGCTCGCAAAAGATCTTAATCCTAACCTAAAGGCTCGCTCTCCGCCCGCCTCGGGCGGAGGCACCATCCCTGACGCCTCCCTCGGCCGAGCTCCCATCTGGGGTAAGGGACGCGACTTTTGTCACGTCACAACCTATACATCAAATTCAACGCACGATTACACCTGGACACCGAAAACTATGAAGCGCACTATCTGGATCCCGTCATCGGCAACCTGGGACACGTGGACATCGAATCCAAGGTATTAATACACGTAGACACCGAAAACTACGGAGCGCACTATGTGGACCTTGTCATCGGCAACCTGGGACACCTATACATCGAATTCAACGTACGATTACACCTGGACCCCGAAAACTATGAAGCGCACTATTTGGATCTCGTCATCGGCAACGTGGGACACGTAAACATCGAATTCGAAGTATTATTACACCTAGACACCAAAAACTACGGAGCGCGATATCTGGACCTCGTCATCAGCAACCTGGGACACCTAAACATAGAATTCAAGGTATAAATACACGTAGACACCTAAAACTACGGAACTCACTATCTAAATTTCATCATCGGCAACCTGGAACACCTAGACATCGCATTCAACGTATTATTACACCTGGACACCGAAAACTACGAAGCGCACTATGTGGACCTTGTCATCGGCAACCTGGGACACCTAGACATCGAATTCAACGTACGATTACACCTGGACACCGAAAACTATGAAGCGCACTATCTGGGTCCCGTCATCGGCAACCTGGAACACGTGGACATCGAATTCAAGATATTAATACTCGTAGACACCGAAAACTACGGAGCGCACTATGTGGACCTCGTCATCGGCAACCTGGGACACCTAGACATCGAATTCAACGTACGATTACACATGGACACCGAAAACTCTGAAGCGCACTATCTGGATCCCGTCATCAGCAACCTGGGACACGTGAACATCGAATTCAAGGTATTAATACACGTAGACACCAAAAACTACGGAAAACATCGAATTCAAGCTTAATTCATAAGAATCGACTTAAAAATTCTCTAGCGGCATTTTCTGCCAAGCGTAGAGAAACTTCTTTTCCATTAACTCAATATATATTATTTATATATATACCTAATTTACCTAAATAGAAATATTCCTTCTGACCGATAAGTCTATCGACCTAATTTCAAAATACGCGCGCGATATCGAAACTGGCGATACCTGCGCCGCCAACGTCGAAAAAGTGAAAGTAACGTTTCTGATTATGACGTCATCATATCAGACGTCGGCGTTAGAAGTATACGTATCTTAAAAATAAATTTTCACATTTGGACTTTGCGTCGCAATATCTCCGCTCGTAGGGCACGTAGCGGAATATTATGAGAGAAACCCCCCCCTAATTGGACCCCAAGCTATCGATCAAGCCTACTTAGAACTTGATCCGTTCACTCGTTATCGAGATCTCAACATCTCGGGTACTCGCAACTCGTCGCGTCGCGTAAAAGAGTCACGGTCGGTCTCGCTCCGCGTGTACTTGGCGCGAGACACTACCGTGTCTCTTGATTACATGATATATATGAATTATAACCTTCTGATGTTGTTTCTGAATCACTTCCATTGGAATCACTCGAACCTTCTCCTACGTTTACATTTACATCATCCGTGTGATCTACATAAAAAATAATAAAACATATTTCTTAACTGTACTATTACATACAATACAATATTTGCTTCGATATTATTCGTGATGTATATGATTAATACCTTCTGATGTTATACCGCTAGTACTTGGTTTATTACATGTATCGTATTTTTCTTCTTCAAATAATGACAAATAATGGCGTTTAAATTTTTTCATCTGGCGATATTTTTGCGCTCGAAATTTTGATTTTAATTTTTTATTACTATCCATTGTCGTGTGAGGCTACAACTACGGGTGCATTCGGGGAGCACGCTATTAGCACAATTATCGTCCAAAACGGTTCGAGAAGACGCTTTGTGGCGCTGTGATATACGATGATGACGTCACTGTAAAGGCAGCGTGATGTCATCACTCGCGCTATTATTTTCGAGGTGAGGCACGAAATACTATTGGCGCTTAAGCTGCGTTCGGGGAGCTTGCTACCGCTGTCGCGCTATTGGCTCCTCTAACGAAGTTCATAGCGTTTGCGTTTATAGCGTTAATAGCGTCTCCCCGAATGCACCCTACATCTATTGTAATGTTTATCGTAAGCGGTCGTAACGCTCGTCGTAATCGCTATCGTAAGCTCGTCGTATGACTTGATTCAGCTTGAACTCTTTCCAATTACGATGCTCGTCTGGCGTTGCAATTATAACCTAAAGTAACAACTAACATCTATCGTAACGCTTTGATCGTGGGAATTAATGAATAATAAAGACGACGACTTCATTGCTTACGATCACGATCAAAGCGTTACGATAGATGTAGTTGTAGCCTATCAGTTCTTCTACAACTGATTAGCGCCCAATTTAATTATTTATTATTTATTGCCAAACCAAATTATTTATTTACCATTTATTTATTATTATATTTATTATCATTTATTATTATTTATTATTATTTATTATAATTTATTATCATTTATTATTATTTATTGCCAGATAAATTAGTAGAGCTCTGCCAGCCGAAGGACTCCGGCCGCGGCAGGTAAAGGATAAAATAATCCTGTCTCAATTTTAACGTACATGTTTTAATAAATTTCTAAAAATTAAGAAGTCGATCTAGAAGCCAAAGAGAAGAATCTCGACAGCACCTAACGTGGCGCAAGTGTGGATCGCATTAGAAACTCAGTCAAATCCAGACCTGCGCCCGTTCAATTTTATGTAAATGCCATATTAAGCGCGGACATGGCCCTGATATGGCTCTTTCTAGTTTTTAGGATAAGGCTGTGGCGTGGCAAACTTGCATGGCGCTGACAAGTGTCGTGGCGCTGGCAAGGCAATTTCTACCAGGGATATTAAATATGATAAATGAAGCATTAAATTAGTAAACAAAAAAAAAATTAGGAATTTATGCGGCAATTACTTCAACATTTGGCCCAGGATGCGACGTACTTGGATTTTTTTCATTGTCCTCAGTTGACATTTTACAAACAGCCAAATACTTAATCTAAAAACACAAATATGTCAAAATGTGACAAAACTGCAACATGAAAACAATTTTTCGCGATGAGTATTATTTAAATAATATACCTTCTGCCCTTGAAATTACTGCTCCAAATACGTACAATAAAACGGAGTCACAATGTGTCGATAATTTCGGCTATTGCGTCTCGTGCCTCGCCAGCCGGCCGGCCAGCCTCGCCGACTGCCAGGTCTCGAGTTGTCAAATCGACGATGCACTTATACGTTACATTTATAAATATTTATTTAATTGTATTTACAATTTATATACATATATATATGAAATTTATAAATATAAAAATTGCAAATATAATTAAATAAATATTAATAAACATAAAAATTAAAAATTAAAGTAATTTAAATTGACCTGACTGGCAATATATATAACGTCTTTTCCGATATGAACATTGAAAAACTGTGAGCCAACTTGGTTTGTCGGATTCACACAGTACTTTTTTCAGATCAATATCGAGACATTAATTTCGACCATGGGTTTTGGTCAGTTGATGTAATTTCTAAATTAAATAGTTTTTAAATTTTATTGCGAAAAATATTACCCCAGCCAGGGCTTGAACCTGGAACCTCCCGTATACCGTGCGGGTGTCGTGCCAATTCGACCACTGGGGCTGTGGTAATATATATCGCAATAACAACTATAAGATGGACGTTATATATAAAAAAGACGTTATATATATTGCCAGTCAGGTCGATTTAAATTACTTTAATTGTTATTCTATATACTAGCAAAAGAAATTTATTATTCTGTTTATTATACACCGTCGACCTAGTAATCGGTGCTCCATCTTATAGTGTGTCACCGCGCGTGTCACCGCATCAAGGCCGTTCACGCACGTGGGCGTGGATTACGCTGGGCCTGTCCTGCTACGGACTTCAAAGGGACGCGGCCAGAAGGCAAGCAAGGCCTTCCTGGCAATCTTTGTTTGCCTCAACACAAAGGAAACCCACCTTGAAGTTGTGTTGGATTACACCACCGACGCATTTTTGGCAGCATTCCGCCGCCTTGTTTCTCGGCGCGGACTGTGCAGCTGCCTCTACAGCGACAGAGGAACAAATTTCGTTGGCGCCGATGCGCAACTACGCGCCTTCTTCAAAGCGGCCACCACCAACAATCGCATCAGCAATGTTCTAGCCAACGAAGGGGTTGAATGGCAATTCAACCCCCCTGCTGCCCCGCATTTTGGAGGACTGTGGGAGGCGGCAGTCAAATCCGTGAAACACCACCTCCAAAGAGTCATTGGAGACACTACACTGACGTATAAAGAAATGGCCACCCTGTTAGCACAAGTAGAAGCTACGCTATATTCCAGGCCCCTGCAAGCCTTAAGTGACGACCACGAGGATCTATCCGCCTTAAGGTAACACTGACCAGGCTCTCGCGCTGGCAAACTCTCCAACAAATGCGTGATCATTTTTGGTTACGCTGGTCACAAGAGTATTTGAACACGCTGACGACCAGATCTAAGTGGAGGAAGAAGCAAGCCAACCTCAACGTCGGAGACCTGTGCCTCATTCGCAATGAGATCTCCCCTTCCAGCAAGTGGCCGCTTGCGCGGATCACAGCCACGCATCCGGGAGCTGATGAATAGACGAGGGTCGTTACAGTCAAAACCGCCACATCCTCTTTCACCAGACCCGTCACAAAACTGGTTCCGCTACCTGGTGTCAACAACGGGATCGGAGCCAGCCAAAATGCCGAAGACGAGAAATATCACAGCCTCGCACAGCATTCGTTAGCCGTCTAACGAGGCGGGCGGAATGTATGAGAACGCGCCTGATATGGCTGCCACCCGCCACCCAGCACGTCTCGCGAGCGCTCACGGAGCACAATATACGCGAGTTTGTTTACGTCGATAATATTACCTGTCGCCACCGGATGGCCGCATTTCGCGTTAGAAGATTTACTCTTTAACGCAATAAGAAGCCTGGCCCGGCCAAGAGAAAGCAGAATCTGTTCGTACTATTCTGTAGCTCCACTTTCCCGGTGTCAAGACGCATGAACAAGTTACGCAGAACGAACCTTTACTCTCCTCCTTCGTCGGCTCGCCCAACGTCGAAGATTTTCGACGTGGAAGCGAGTGACGGCAGTCGCCTCCGATCGGTGGTGTACTGCGTCCCCTCCACAGAGAAGCCAAAATCAGCATCCGCTTCCACCAGCCGCCACGGCCGGAGCCGGAGAAGAGGCCGCCGTGGAAAACCGGCACTCATCAGAACCACAACCGCTCCTACCGAAGCGCGAGGAACAACGTGGAGGCTCGAGAAAATCTCGATCCCGGAACGCCGCCAACGCCTGACTCGCTCCAGGGGATCCGCGCCTCAGCCAGCCCATCTCGCCCTCGAGAGCCGCACCGCGAGTATCAGTGGCCACCCAAACGTCGTGGCCCCCCCGATCGTGGCGTATGCTGGGTACGCAGACTCTCTTCCAACCGGAGGCATCACCAGAGCCTCGAGAGCTTGCCCTAGATCGGCCTCTTCCCACTCCGGGAGCTTCCCTTAAGCTCGATCGCAACAACAACGAGAACCCACCGGGACGACGACCAAAGAAAAAGGCAGCACACCATCGACTCACGTTCTAAGTCCCCTCCCCCCCCGTGTCATAACGTGATTTTTTGAAAGAGGCTCTCAGCCTCAGGCGGCAGTCGGCGCCGTTAACTAAACCAAAGACAATTACATGTACTTAGATTGGAGAAAATATATTGCCTTGTATTACCGTTTATCCACTCTACTTGATTCGCGCTCCCTTCCCCCACTCCCTGCGACTCCCGAACAATTGCCGATTAAGGGATTTCGTTTTGACTGTAAGAGAAGCACGTTAGACCGCGAATTTACTAAAAAGCAGTCGGTTAATTCTAATTTTAACTAAATTTTTCAGTTAGAACGCGAATATACTAAAGCACTCGGTCAATTCTAGTTTTGACTAAATTATTTCAGCTAGAACGCGAATTGCCAAGCTGGCTTAGTTAAAACTAGAATTTACCAATAAATTCAGGTTTTGACGAATTTCGGGTTTTAACTATAACATATATATTCGCTCGTTCTCCTCTCGGAAGGCAATGGCAAACCACCGAGAGTATGACTTGCCAAGAAAAACTTCTCTAAATATAGCCATTCGTAATCGGCGTTAAACTGTATATAGGTCCCATATACAATGTGTATAATTCACACGCGCAGCACATGTATATGAAGAGAAGTCGCCAACGTCTGAAGCAGGCATGGTGCTTAAGAAGAAGAAGAAGAAGAAGAAGAAGATCAAGAAAAGAATTGTAGTTTATAGTATATTCTTATTAAGTTTATAATTTTAGCTATGCATGTTTAAACGGCCAAATCACGGGCGCCAAAAAAAAGATATTGGATTAAAATAGAAACAATTTATTAAACAAACAATACACACGGTTAACGTTTCGACTGTACTTATAGTCTTCTTCCGAACGGATTGCTATGAAAGAAGAAAATAAATATCAAAAAACATGTTAACGTGTTTAAGTTAGCATACATATTGTTGCGCCCGTGCCGAGACGCCCGGTAGAAGCCCGAAAAGCAGTCGCGAAGCGCTGCGTGACGTCGAGCCTGACGACGAGCTGTTGCGTTGTTTGTTTTTATTTGCCGTCTGTCAGATTCTTCGCTGGGCCTTCGAATCGAACAGATGTGTTCACGAGCCCTTCGTTGTATTCGCATATTCCCATTAAAAGAGTTCTTTTCTATCAGAAAGAGTCTTTATTCCCGGCAACGGGATCGCGCGCCGCGTTTGCGAGTGTGTGCGTGAGTGTGTGTGTAGCGAACGCGCGGACGAGCGCAACAATATAGTAAAACATTAAACACACACACACACACACACACAATCTCTTAATAATATAAATAAAATAAACAATCTAATTGAATCACAAATATAAAAACGCCGGAATAATCGAATAAAACCATGACAACATACCTAAATTTATTTATATTTAGAAGTAAAGAGAGAAGGTAATCTCTTCCATCAGGAAAGAAATGTAAAAAATTGTTAAATAGATATTCTGGTTTAAAAAGTCATAAGAAAAGATATTTTTCAGGAATTTTTTGCAGGGAAACGAAAACAGCGGATAACGCTAAACTGTACATGTTTATTTAACCTTATTTTGAAAATATATTTTTAGTTTCAAGTAATAAAAATGCTCTTCTTTTCCATGTTATATCCCGTCATTAGAAGGTGTAAATGACAGACGGTGTAAATGATTCTAGCTGTTCTAGGTATCTAAAACGCAAAAACCAAAATTTTTTTTATTCAGGAGAAGTGTGGCTATCGTCTGAACTAGAACTAAACTAATATTTCCATTCTAACGGCTTTTTTATTAAAAATATTATAACTTTTTTCAAAATTTTGGAAGTATTTTATTTAAAAAAGAAAGAAGCTAAATAAACGTATAATGTTTATTCTAGTTCAGACGATAGTCACACTTCTTCTGAATAAGAAAATTTTTGGTTTTTGCGTTTCTGATACTTATAGAACGGTTGGAATCATTTACATCGTCTGTCATTTATACCTTATTCTAGTGACCAGGATATAACTTAGAAAAAAGAGCATTTTTGTTACTTAAAAAATATACTCTCAAAATAGAGTTAAAAAAACATGAAAAGTTTAAACGTTATTCGCCTTCTTCGT
Source organism: Temnothorax americanus (assembly GCF_048541705.1). Taxonomy (NCBI): domain Eukaryota; kingdom Metazoa; phylum Arthropoda; class Insecta; order Hymenoptera; family Formicidae; genus Temnothorax; species Temnothorax americanus. The sequence goes on from NW_027509591.1 coordinate 1,008,367, forward strand.
TTTCCTACAAAAAAATTAATGAAAAATAAAATTAACGAAATATAGGCTCTTTTGAATAAATCAAATAAAGGGAAGTGATAGAGGCAATCGGAGTCACGCGCGGTAATTAATGCGTAATCAAATTATAGTCAATAATAAAATATATTAGTTAATACAAAATCGGACGTTTCGACACTTTTTTTGTGTTATCTTCAGCGTATAAATGAAAATAATACATACAATTTCGACGATAAAATACAGTCAATCGCGTTAAAATAAGTCAGTCAGTAGAGAGAGAGAGAGAGAGAGAGAGAGAGAGAGAGAGAGAGAGAGAGAGAGAGAGAGAGAATGGCGCAGTCAAATAAATAAATTAAAAGTCATACGGTTGTTCAGTAGTCCAGTAAGATAGGCCGATATGCATATGCTCCGAATCGTTCGAATCTTCGACAACTGCGCCATTCTACTGACTGACTCATTTTATCGCGGTTGACTGTATTTTATCGTCGAAATTTTATGTATTATTTGCATTTATACGCTGAAGATAACACAAAAGAAGTGTCGAAACGTCCGATTTTGTATTAACTACATATTTTATTATGAAAAATACCTATTTTCATGACCTTTCAAATCAAAAAATACTTCTTTAATTTATTATTTGTTATTAATATATTGTTGGTAATTACATATAAGTGATTAGAAACCATATATAGTACAAAATAGTTTCAATAATTAAATTATTGTAATAAAAAAAATCAATTTTTTTTACAATATATTTACATTTTCTTCTGTGTCTCTATCGTATGTATTATTGCAGACAAGTTTTTCTGCACGTTTACATTTCTTTTGCACATTTTTTACAAGCCTATCTTTCACAAGTGTGATATGTAGTTACAAATACAGACAAGATTTTTACACGCTTATCTGTTATAAGCGTAATGTCAAATGCAAGATTTTCATAATCAAACGTTCAACATTTTCGACATTTTAACAATATCATCCGCAGCATGTAGCCTCATATGCCAGTCAATTTACTGTTTTAATCGAATTTGAATTCGGAAGTTTAATTATGTGCCATTCGATATAGTAAATAGCACTGATATAAACATATTAATTTTGTACTTTGTCAAAAAAATAAAAATTTAAAAAAATTAGCCCCTTTCGACCTTTTACTCGAAACGCTGAAGAATTTGCACGTTGCTTCATCAACATTTGATTTCGCTCACTCATAAAGCTTCTTCTATGAGGAAGCTTGTATTTTATTTGATGCATAATTATTAATATTTATTAATTTGGCTTCCTTATAGAGAAAGAATAGAACTTCGGTTAATACTTTCCGAGATATTGCCGATCAAAGTTACAATATCGTACAAAAAAGAAATTTTTGTCACATATAGCTGTCAAAATTCAAATTTATCGATAAAAAAAATGTTTGAACCCAGAAATAGCTTTCCTATTGTATCTAATTAAACCTTGAATTTTTGGAGATTTTTTATTTAATGCTAAAGTATTAATATTGAATTTCAAGAGACACGGTAGTGTCTCGCGCCAAGTACACGCGAAGCGAGACCGCACCGTGACTCTTTTACGCGACGCGACGGGTTGCGAGTATACAAGATGTTGAGATCTCGATAACGAGTGAACGGATCAAGTTCTAAGTAGGCTTGATCGATAGCTTAGGGTCCAATTAGGGGGGGGGGTTGCTCTTATAATATTCCGCTACGTGCCCTACGAACGGAGATATTACGACGCAAAGTTTAAATGTCAAAATTTTTTTTTAAGATACTTTCTTCTACGTCGACCGCTCTCATTTATTATAACATACATGTAACAAACAGAGAACGTCGTCACTTTCACTTTTTCGACACTGGCGGCTATAGCAGCGTTAGCTAGTTAGACAGTGCGTTCGTTTAGCGCGTTGTCAGTCAGTTCATCAGTCATAACCTATCTCGAGAGAATCATGGTAGTACGCGCGGAGCGAGACCGACCGTGACTCTTTACGCGACGCGACGATTAATTCAAGGTAATTGTTTTATGTAATTATCCTATAATTATCTTATTCTATATATTACTGTTATACTTGTACTATTTTATTTACTGTTTTTACTACGTTTACGTGAGTGTTTATACATTTATACATACAGGTTAATAACCTATTATATTATTTTTTATATTGACAGCAGGGAGCTGATACTGAGATCAAGGAGCCTGTTCACACGAGGCGTTTTTGCCGCGTGATTGCGGCCGCGCGTTAACGTTTAAAATAAGTATTTTAAAAATAGTCAATTTTGACTTGGGAATACCTCTCTCTTACAGATTTCTTTGGCGTTATGCCAGGGTAAGATATTCACAAAGTTAACAATTTATATCGGGTATCCAAGTAATTATTCTGTCCCAGGATTTAAATGAATTTTACATTATTTCTTCTATGAAATAATAATTTTTCAAAATTCTCCAATAAAATATCCGTCTTATTCAAATGGAATTTATATAAACGTATACTAATTCATCACTACTATCTGAAAATAGTGTGCCAAGGTGTCTATGCCCACGTCAACACTGGCTCGGTACATACTGGAACATTTTCTGATGGATTATACAATGATCAGGTTTAGCGATAGTAAAATGGCAGCGGCGGCGTTGTTACTCGCGTTGCTAATGAAAGACTTGGGAGGATGGAATCCAACATTAGAATACTATAGCGGTTATAAACTTGACGACATATGAGATATTTGCAATCTTTTAAACTAGAGCTTGCATAGGAAACACAAAGAAGCATTAAAGACTGTCCACAGCAAGTACAGCCACAAGTAAGTATTTTATATATTGAACATGTTACACTTTATATTTTTATATATATATATATATAATACACGTTATAATTTATATATACATATATTGAAACATATTTTCGTGAATAACCAATGTTTATTCAATTTTATTTGTATTCTAGGATTTTCTTTGAAGTAGCAAAGCTGCCCCTAAAAGAGACTTTAGACATATAAATAGAAAGAGTACTGAAGTAACTTGTAAGTCAAAAAAAGTGCTCCAAATTCAATATATAAATACAGGCAGATGAATCATCTTGATAACAAGGCATTAGAAATTAAGACTAGTCGCGTATCGAATTGTTGGACAACCTAGACATTAGTTAAGTGATCGTTAGCATGCGAATAGCGGCGCTACTCTCTAAATTGTATAATGCGTGAAACAAAGGCGTAAAAAACGTAAAAAATCTCGAATGCATGTTAAAAAGTTTTGTCGCGAAATGTTCCTGAGGTAAGGAAATTCATCTACATATACGGTAAAAAACGGTACGTTTCTGTGAATACAGTATTTCCTTTTATTCTACTATTGTTCGTACATAACTACATCTCCAATGATCTCTGTCGTTATCACGGAACAATTGTTGCAAATCGCGTATAATGTTTCTACCTACTTTTAGAGAAGGAAGAAATAGACTTTATAAAGAAAAGAAGGGAGAGTTATTTAATGAAGAAAAAGATATGAAAAGTTTATTCCTTTTAATTGCATTATAACTTACATGCATTCCATGAGCGTCGGGGAAGAAGTAGAGGTACAGATATATATGCTCTTGCGGTTTGAGCGTAAAATACGTAGAATTAGTATATTATTGTTAGAAACATCCTAAAGTGAGATAGAAAGACAATTTATGTCTATTATTGTATAATTATTGTCGATGACAGCTTACACTTGAGTGTTGTTATTTTTACCTCGATATGCATCGAACACCAATCGATTTCGCTTATAATAAAGAATCTTCCCTTGCTACTGACATTTTTAATTATTTATCCTATCGCTAACTTACTTATATATTTAGAGAACTGTGAGAACTTAAAATTAATTTCTTGTACGCGTAGATATATATATGTATTAAACTCTTAAACACGTTCGCTTTCGTACACCAAACAACGTCATCGTAGAAAAAAAAGTAGTAGGTATCGACGGTCATGAAAAAAACTATGATCTCGTGATCGACGGTCGCGAGACCAGTGATCTCGCGATCGACGGTCCTGAGAACTATGATCTCGAGACCGACGGTCGCGAGACCAGTGATCTCGCGATCGACGGTTCTGAGAATTATGATCTCGTGATCGACGGTCGCGAGACCAGTGATCTCGCGATCGCCGGTCCTGAGAACTATGATCTCGTGAGCGACGGTCGCGAGACCAGTGATCTCGCGATCGACGGTCCTGAGAATTATGATCTCGTGATCGACGGTCGCGAGACCAGTGATCTCGCGATTGCCGGTCCTGAGAACTATGATCTCGTGAGCGACGGTCGCGAGACCAGTGATCTCGCAATCGCCGGTCCTGAGAACTATGATCTCGTGATCGACGGTCGCGAGGCAAGTGATCTCGCGATCGACGGTCCTGATCCTGAATTGGCGATCGACGGTCCTGATCCTGAATTGGCGATCGACGGTCCTGATCCTGAATTGGCGATCGACGGTTCTGATCCTGAATTGGCAATCGACGGTCCTGATCCTGATCCTGAATTGGCGATCGACGGTCCTGATTCTGAATTGGCGAATTCATTCCGACATCTATTTCTGCTGATTGTCGTTCCGGGGGAGGGGTTATCACTGGGGATTGAAATTTTTGCCCCAAAATTATATCTTCATCTTCTTCATATCTAGAACAAAAAAATATTAAAATTGTGTAAATAATAATAATTGTAAAATTAATAAAACATTACGTACGGTCCATTGTCGTTTTCCACCTTAGACTGAGAAGCAATAGAACTGTAATAAACAAAAAGAAACATTTGTAAATAATAAATAATAAATATCGTTAGCACAATTATTAAAAGTAGAGTCTCTCTAATAAGAGTCTGGCCAGCTTGCAGTTCAAGATATAAGAGAGAAAGAGAAAGCGATATACATTTACATATACATTCATATTGCTTTCTCTTCCTCTCTTATCTCTTTCTCTTTCTGTTCTTTTGAGAAAAATGTATTTATAAATAAAATTATGTTACTTATTACAGGATGTCATTTTAATCGATGCAGGCAAATATCTCGAAAAATATAAAAGATATGGAAAAATATTTCAGACAAAGTTGTTTGCCTTAAAGGGTGACATATGATTCCGATGTGAGCCCTGTCGTAGATGTCGTTTTCAAGAAATTTCAAAGGCGATTAATTTCTTAAATATAAGTCATCGAAAATTGAATACTTTACGAGATAGTTCATATTTTATATTAAATAAAAATATCATGACAAAACTTAAAATATCTCAAGAAATTCTTAAGAAAAGAGAGCTTTATTATTAGTGTTTCAAAAACGTCTCAACAAGATCTACAACTTTTATCTGAAGGAAAAAATTAAGTTCCATTTAAGAAATTAGTCGCCTTTGAAATTTTATGAAAACGACATCTACGACATGATTTACATCGGAATCTGTGTACTTTTTTATTAGATCATCCTGCGCTCGCGCGCGCGTGTGCGTGCGTGCGTGTGTGTGTGTGTGCGTGTGTGTGTGTGTGTGTGCGTCTAGAGACATCTAGCTGTACAGTCCTGGAAAAATTTAAGTCCTACGGCAATTTCGAGAATAATTTTAGAATGTGCCAACCGATGTGAGAGCGGATTTCAGGAATGTATCATACATCTAGAAAACAGAAAAGTCCAGGAAAGGGCGTCTAGCCACGCACGCACACACACACACGCACGCATACACATACACACGCACACACACACACACACACGCACGCACATATACACACATACACACACACATGCAAAAGCAAGAAATTTCTAGCATAGCCATTCTTTCAAATTAAGTTCTAACTAACCTGTTTATTGCTGTCTTTTCATTCCCATCTCCTTCCTGCTGTAAAGAGGAAGAATAGCAGTTGTACCTAATTAAATTTTTTTTATCAATACTAAGGTATTGTATTTGTTATAAATAATATTATGTATGCAATACTTACCGCCATGGCATCTTCTTACAACACAACGTGAACCGACAATTTCAGGTCCTGTGTAGCACGGTCACGTCTCGTGTCCGTGCGTGTCCCGCTTCTTTTTCTTCTTCTACTGATTATTGGCACTGCTTTTCTTAGTTACTTAGATTCATCATCCTATAAAATAAATGAGTTATATATATATATATATATATATATATATATATATTTTGTCACGACTTTTTGCACTCCCGGACCGCTCCGGGACGTGAGCCGGATCAAAAGGACTTAGGAGAGCGGGATGGATGGCCTCTCCAGTGATTTCCTCGCACCTCCGATACTCCACGAAATGTTCCGAATGTTAGACGCGTACCTTCGCGTCCACGAAATCGCGAAAACCTAAACGAGACGCGAAACGAAGTGTGGAGGTGCGTGGAATCGGCTAGCTTGACCTAATCACGGGCGGGGTTAATGAAGGGCGGCACGGCACTCGGCGGGGTGACACGTTAATTTCATACTCAGTCAGATAACAAAGAATATAATATTTATTGAGTACTGGTTGTCGGGAAAATAACAACGTTTATCCATCCGGCTTCGATCAAACACAAGATAATTTCGATAACTAAATCAAGAATGCCGGTGGCGGGGTGTCGAGATTCCTTTAACAGAACTAATATTACTGCGGACGCGAGACACCCACGGAGTATTAACTGGGTCTCTAATAAACCCGCTGAAGGTTCTATTCTCAAACGATTAATAATATGATATGAATAATATGAATAATAATAAGACGCTTAATATCACTCACGAGAGTGAGATTCAACACAAAATGTCGCGAAATAAGGGTACGTCACGCTTGGATTGCGTGGAAACCACGTCCGGGACCGTACGAAAACTCTGTCGCAATAATATCTTAGCTTAACGCGAGATATCCGGCTCGGGCGCAACGGGAAGGCGCCGAGTCATTTAACCAAGCCAGTCGCGATATCGCTAATAATGTTGGGCGCCAGGTGTGGAGAAGGCCACACCACCTTTGACTCGAAGTGCTCTTCTAATATCCACGGAACGCCAGGAAGAACTACGCAATTAACATCTAAACGCACGAAGCGTGTGAACGCCGGTACTTTATTAACGCGAGTATAGGACGCAGCGCAAGCAATACCGGACGCAAAGTTTCTCAGCGCGAGAGCACAATTCTCAGCCCGTAATCACGAGATCCGAACACCGATCGATACGCTAACACCGACGCTCGAACACCAGAACTTCCCGACGCGAAGAAACGGAACGCAATTGACGAACTACCGGCCCGTATGTGGCCGTATACCAAGGTCGCGAGGACAACGCAATATACTCGCGATACCGAACTCATTAACGCCTACCGCGATCTCCAGGGATTCGCCACAACGCTTGTACCACGGTTCCGCGGCCACGATACCATCCCGAGGCCCTTCGCTCTCGTTATCGATCGCGAAATTACACTCAATCTTAACAGACGTTATCCCGAGCGAGAGCGTGTACCGGAGGGCGGTGTCGTGGCTTTACATATCGCGATTTACGGGCAACCTCACCGGGAATACGCCTCCTCCTGGGCTCCTCGCCGTCGCCTTCCACCACGATCCTCGATCCTCCAGACGAATATCGAAATACCCGACTCGGGGTGGCTATCGCGTATCTTACAAAACGATTCTCGCCGACGGACGACCAGAGAGTGAAAACGCTAGACCCGCTCGATTGCGGAATCGATACGGTACCCCTTCCTGAGGGGCGCGCGAGCCAATCGGGCGCGAGCTTGCAAGCCCGCGGTGTCCCGGCGCAGTGCTGTCGATACGAGATCCTTCGGGGGCGTGCAGCGGTCCCTCGGCGGCGTGCGACTCCTCAATTCTGTCCTTAGCAGCGGACGGAATTCGGTTCTCGCCGGTGTGTCTCCGGTTTGACCCTGGGGCGGTGATCAGTCACCCCGTAGGTCGATGTTTTGTAGAGATCCTTTGCTGAAGCCGGGTGTTCACCCATGCGCTTGGGGCCCCGCTATCGGCGGCCTCGTCCGTCGCTGCCGTACGTGCCGCCCGCCTGCCGCGCTGCTCTCGCCATCCCGCGATCTCTGCTGCTTCCGCGTTTGCCACCCCTCCCGGGTCATCGATCGTCCTTGATTTTCCTCGCCACGTACTCCCTCGAAGGTTTGCCGTGGTGTGGGTGAGGTGCCGCGCGTATTACATTGCAAAAAAAGAACGTCATCAGAACGTGGAAACGCAATTAATTACGACCCCTGGAGATCTCGCCGTTGCCCCCCTGGTCCGTCCCTGGGCGCGAAATTCCGCGTCTTGTGACGGCGGCGGGGCGCCGCGACGATGCGGCGAGCCGCAACGTCACAATATATATATATATATATATATATATATATATATATATGCGGTATATTATATGTTATATTGGGTGCGTTCAGCCGATACTTCGCTAGCCTAGCAATCGTGAGCAGTCGCTCGTTTCCTCTCCTTTTAATCCATTGGATCAAAGGAGAAGAAACGAGCGAAAACGAGCGACTGCTCACGATTGCTAGGCTAGCGGAGTATCGGCTAAACGCACCCATTCTTACGCGATGCGACGAGTTGCGAGTATCCGAGATTTTGAGATTAATTAAATGTATACTTACATTCATATTAAGTTGGTTGAGTTTATCCTCCATCATGCTTGAAAACGCTTGGTGACGAGGTATCAATGCAGCGTTCGCCGCGGCACTTGGTAGTTGCAGCAACTGAACTGACTCGAGGAGGAGGAAGAAGACGGTCTCGACGTCGAGGAACTGGTTCGAACGTTTGTGCTTGCGACGTTGAGACAGCTTGGTGGCGTCGACCACGCGCAATCGGAAACCCTCGCGATTGTGGGCTGACGAGGAACGAGGAACTGATGGTGGCTATACCGTATACCGTGCTACCAGTAATGGCCGACAGTCGAGGCCGAGCGGACCCGCGCTCATGTAGCGCTAATAGATCGTTTTTTGTTTTTAAAGGTCGATTTATAAAGGTCGTAACCGTTGGTTTAAGCCGTAAACCCTAAGAAATTGACCAATGACAGTCGAATGTGAGAAGAATAATCAAATGTGATTAATTAATTTCTTAGGGTTTAATTACGGCTTAAATCAACAGTTACGGCCTTCATAAATCGACCTTATGGAGCGATCTCCTGATACGGAACGTATGAGCAATGCGCAATTGTCGGAACGAAGTCTGTCCAATCGCAGACATTCCGCCAATTGCGTTCTACTGAAATGTATTTTCTAATTTATTCTAATGTCCCATGGAGTAAAATTCGCGGAATCGCAATTGACGCTAGCCAATCGCAGTCAATCACCTCGTCACCAAGCGTTTTCAAGCATGATGGAGGATAAACTCAACCAACTTAATATGAATGTAAGTATACATTTAATTAATCTCAAAATCTCGGATACTCGCAACTCGTCGCATCGCGTAAGAATGGGTGCGTTTAGCCGATACTCCGCTAGCCTAGCAATCGTGAGCAGTCGCTCGTTTTCGCTCGTTTCCTCTTCTTTGACCCAATGGATTTAGGAGAGGAAACGAGCGACTGCTCACGATTGCTAGGCTAGCGAAGTATCAGCTGAACGCACCCAATATAACATATAATATACCGCATATATATATATATATATATATATATATAACTCATTTATTTTATAGGATGATGAATCTACGTCTGAAGTAGACGTGAATATGGAAAATAAGGATAAGGATAAGGAAGAAATGAAGCGGCTACAAATAGAAAATGCGAAATTGCGGCGACAACTCGCCGCAATTCAATCGCCATCGCCACTATCAGAGCTGTTAGTGAGAAACGCACAGGCGGTACCATCAACACCGGCACCACCTGCGGCACCGACACCGGCACAGCTACTAGCAACGCCAGCCACATCAAGAAACTCCTGTCTTCCTCCAGAAAAACGTAAGTACAATTAATCTATTAAAATACAGTTATGGTATTCAATCTTTTAGCATTTTGAATTGAGCCGGGTTTGCTCATTCCGAGAGCGATTATTGACGTCACATCGGCAAATCGAGCTTTGCCGAAGTGACGTCAATAATCGCTCTCGGAATGAGCAAACCCGGCTCAATTCAAAATGCTAAAAGATTGAATACCATAACTGTATTTCGGCAACCGAGCGATTATTGACGTAACTTTGGCAAAGCTCGATTTGCCGATGTGACGTCAATAATCGCTCTCTGAGCGAACAAACCCGGCCCAGTCAAAAACGCTATTTGTTGTAAAATAAATTTCTGTTTGTTACAGCAAAGAGATGGCAACGAGCCGGGCGTAACCGCTCCATGTACACAAGAGGAAGGGGAAGAGGAGGAAGGGGAAGAGGAAAAAGGGGAAGAGGAGCAAAAATATATACGCTAAACGTATATTTCTAGATCCACGTCCTCTCTAATCACTTACTCGTCAATGCGATATATTGTTATTAATACTACTATTTTTTTTCTTACGTTGATTGGTGTACGAAAGTGAACGTGTTTAAAAGTTTAATGCATAGATTCTACGCATACAAAAAATGAAGTACTTTTTAAGTATATAAGTAAGTTTAGTCGCATCTCTATTGTATAAGGAATATAAAATATAAGATATAGTTAAAAATGTATAATATGCCTTTTTTATTATCCACTTCTCTCTTTAAAAAATAAATAATTATACATATATATATATATATATATATTAATTAAATAATATAAATAAATTACGTGAAACTTTTCACTTTTCACGTTTCCGCTTTAGGGGAAAAGTTACATGATCGCTACCCAGACATATTTATATTTATGAACTAATACGTTTTAAATAAACTATATGATTCGTACAAATAAACAAGTCTAAAATAGTCAGCAGAACTGTTGAGTTATAATTTTATCAACACTTTACGTTGATTTGTTGGTTCTAAAATTCCGTCAATTGCGCTCTACTGAAATGTATTTTCTAATTTATTCTAATGTCCCATGGAGTAAAATTCGCGGAAGCGCAATTGACGCCAATCACAAAACCTTTTTCGTAGATTCCTTTATTGTATCTATCAAAATAATGTATATTATTAGCACGCACAGATTACGCTTCCACGTATTCCGCTGCATAAAGAAATCGGCGGAATAAACGTAAAAAAATATCGAACCAATTTTCGAACGTTCTGTCAATTCCGCATTGCACATGCGTTTCGTACCATGGATCACATCGTTAAAATTGCAAACACGTATTGTTTATCGATACGCGATTATCGACTTGGGAATACCGACTGTGATAGTTTGTGCGATTATCATTTCTTAAGTTTTATGGTTGTAGCTTAAACTTTATGTGTCAGTGACACGATCTTGATTGACTGCAGTGAATCGATCGATATTAAACACATAATAAAGCAAAGAAGTAAGTAAATGATATTTGTTATCCCTTTCAGCGTATAGTTATATATATTAAATATTAAATATTTACATATTTTATAGGTTGTATCTGGCATTCAATGCAACTGTGTGTTTGCATATCTTGAGGTATGTATTTTGAAAAATGTATGTTATTATAACAGTTTTATAAATCAGAGCTCGGCAAGCTTCTCGTCCAATTTTCAGCTGGATCCGTCTAGCGCTATTTCCCCTTTATAGTTTTCTATCATCCATAAGATATTATTGTTGACATGTTTTTTTAAGTATATCCTCAGTAGGTCTAATCCATTGATAACTGAAATAATCCTTTAACTAATTGAACAAAAGTAGAATTAAGTAATTATTGAAATAAAGATTTTATACAAGCAAAAGCGGGAACATCGATCTGGATATTGCACGTAGCAAGTCGCATAAGACGCGGTAAAGAATCATCACTGATGTCACTCATTTATTGAATTCTGTTTCTGTTCAATTATTATGTGCTTCACGATTTTTGTGCTCAAGCGGTTTCGCAGGAAATCGCAATTGAAAGTGGCTCATTAAAATTACATATAATTTCATATGGCATGCCGTTTTACTTTTTAATAGCATAAATAAAATTATACTCAATATAAAAGTTTCAAAAAATAATTGTCTTCAGAAAAATTGCGATTCTTAATAATGAATTAAAATTATGTCTAGACATAATAAAAATGGGATGAATTAAAATTATGTGTACACATAATAAAAATTAGATGAATTAAAATTATGTGTACACATAAAAATAATTCCGCATTTTTATTATGTGTACACATAATTTTAATTCATTTTTATTATGTGTACACATAATAAAAATTGGCTGAATTAAAATTATGTGTACACATAATAAAAATTGTATGAATTAAAATTATGTGTACACATAATAAAAATGCGGAATTATAATAAAAATTGGCTGAATTAAAATTATGTGTAGGCATAATAAAAATTGTATGAATTAAAATTATGTGTACACATAATAAAAATGCGGATTTATTTTTATGTCAGACATAATTTTAATTCATCCAATTTTTATTATGTCTAGACATAATTTTAATTTATACAATTTTTATTATGTCTAGACATTATTTTAATTCATACAATTTTTATTTTTTCTAATAAAAATTGGATGAATTAAAATTATGTGGGTATAATTAAAATTCAAAATTTGATCATCTAAACATTTATGTATTTAGATAAAATTTTTATTCGTTGAATTAAAATTATGTCAAGGCATAATTTTAATTCTGAATTTTAATTATGTCTTGACATAATAATAATTGTAGGATTAAAAATTATGTCCTGCTATAATGAAAATCTGGTTTTATTTTTATACACGTTGTGCGTTGTATTTGAGCATAATTTTAATTTAGTAAATTAAATAATGTCAGGATGCGTAATACAAATTCTAAATTATTTTTATATTTGGACAGAATTTTTATTCAGTAAATTATTGTGTCGAAACATAAATTTAGTTTACCGCATTATTGACACTCAACATGATAATATTTTAAAGAAATACTATTTATCTAAACCTTCTTAAGCTTTAAATAAGAAAAGTGGGTAATACGGAAATAGTCTTTTATAAAAATAAGGTGAATAAATTTTTTCCTTTACTAAGAATGGTTTTATAAAATGATTTACTTTCATAATGCAACGCAAAAATAAAATGCTTCTAAATTTAAATAACTGATGTCATATTAAAAATTGACACGCTTAAATTGTGGCAGCATGTAAATTACAAAATTTAAAAATGCGATTTATTCTGTACATTTTAAATAATGCACGCCTTCAATGTGTTCCTACGAAATTGCATTCAATTTTTCAAAATTTTGCAAAGTGAAAGATTATATTATGTTAAGACATAATAAAAATGCATTATAATTATGTCTACACATAATAATAATGCTACATTTCTTTATAAAACGCTGTGAAACGCCGTTTTATTTTTCAGCAGCATAAATAATATTTTACTCGATATAAACGTTTCAAAAAATAATTGTCTGAGAAAAATTGCAATTCTTATTCATGAATTAAAATTATGTCCAGACATAATTTTAATTCATCTCATTTTTATTATGTCTAGACATAATAAAAATGAATTAAAACTATGTGTACACATAATTTTAATTTAGCCAATTTTTATTATGTCTAGACATAATTTTAATTTATTAATAAGAGTCGCAATTTTTTTCTTAAGACAATTATTTATTAAAACTTTTATATTGAATATAAAATATTATTTATGCTATTGAAAAGTAAAGCGGTGTGTCATACAATTTTCATCAAATTTTAATTTGACAAATTAAAATTATGTCTAGACATAATTTTAATTCATCCAATTTTTATTATGTCTAGACATAATTTTAATTCCTCAATTTTTATTATGTCTAGACATAATTTTAATTCATTAATAAGAATCGCGATTCTTCTTAAGACAATTATTATTCTATCTTTTGTATTAAATGGAATATTTATTATGTTATTAAAAAGTAAAACGGCTCGCCTTATCAATTTTTATTACGTTATGACATAATTTTAATTCATCCAATATATTTTTTATCCAATATATTATTCATCCACATAATAAAAAATTTTTTTATGTCCCGGCATAATTTTAATTCATTCAATTTTTATTATGTTTAGACATAATAAAAATTGGCTGAATTAAAATTATGTGTACACATAATTTTAATTCATTTTTATTATGTCTAGACATAATAAAAATTGAATGAATTAAAATTATATGTTAAAATTTAATAATAATAGTCGAACAAAATAAAAATTGTATGAATTAAAATTATGTCTAGACATAATAAAAATTGGACAAATTAAAATTATATGTCTAGACATAATAAAAATTAAATAAATTAAAATTATGTCTTGACATAAAAATAATACCGAATTTTTATTATGTGTAGACATAATTTTAATTTATTAATAAAAATCGCAATTTTTTTTCTTAAACAATTATTTTTTGAAACTTTTATATCGAGTACAATATTATTTATGCTATTGAAAAGTAAAACGGTGTGCCATCCAATTTTCATCAAATTTTACTTTGACGAATTATGTCTAGACATAATTTTAATTAATTATTTTTATGCCTAGACATAATAATAATGTTTCTAAACCATTTTTCTCTTTATTGTAAATTGGAGAATTAATTTTTATTTGTATACTAAAAATGTTTGCTATTAAAAAGTAAAACGGCATGCCATAATTTCAAATGCCTTAAAATTAGTTTATAATAGTTAAATTAAAAGATATACGTAAATAAAGATCTATACAGAGTGAAGCAATAACTATTACCACCTTAAATATATTTGAATCTATAAGGACCAGAGAAAAATTAGTGTAACCAAAATTGTACGGTACGAAGAAGGCTATCTATAGCGATAATAATTTTTGCCTAGGTGGAGGCGCTTCGGAGATATTAATTCGGTAATATGATAGAGGAGCTGAAAACAAGTTCAGAACTCATGACACAAGATCATTGAACAAGATTTAAAGTGATTGAGTGAAATTTACGTTTAAAGAAGATGTCAGAAGTTATGGCCATCATTATCGATGCAACACTGGATTCTTTCGATCACTGATTGGCTTGCTCTTTTAATAACGTCGGGAGTTATTGATGCACAGGCTGTAATAATCCGTTGTTGCATGTCTTGATTGCGAAAAATAAACTCAATGAAAAATTTACCAATTACTGGATTGGATATAGGGGTCGTATAGTGTGGCCAGCTTGTTCGCCAGACTTGACACCACTGAATTTCTTTTTATGGAAAATCCTAAAGGATATGGTCTACAAAGAATAACCAACTACACTCCAAGACATGCAACAACGAATTATTACAGCTTGTGGATCAATAACTCCAGACGTTATTAAAAGCAAGAGCAAGCCAATCAGTGATCGAAAGATTCCAGTGTTGCATGTATAATAATGGCCATCACTTCAAACATCTTCTTTAAACATAAATTTCATTCAATACAAAAATGTATTTTTTAATCGTTTTTTCTTTACTTTATCTTGTTCAATGATCATGTGTCATGAGTTCTGAACTTGTTTTCATCTCCTTTATCATATTGTGGAAAAAATGTACCAAATCAATTTAAAAACATGAAGATGACCTTGATATCTCCGAAGCGTCTCCACCTGGACAAAAATTATTGTCGCTATATAGATAGCCCTCTTCATACCGTACAATTTTAGTTATTTTTTTAGTTACATTAATTTTTCTCTGGGCCTTATAGATTAGAATATATTTAAGGTGGTAATAGTTATTGCCTCATCCTGTATACTTCTGATATAAGAATAAAGTATAAGTTAAAATAGAGATAGCGAATTGGTTTTAGTCTTAAAATGTTCCTCAATTTATATGCTCCCAAAATATGCACAATGAGATTTTCATGTTTATCCCCTTTGGCCGACCCAAATGTGAACACTCCATACGTACATGAGTAAAGTACCAGTTAAAATACAGATAGCAAATTGATTTTAGTCTTAAAATGTTCCTCAATTTATGTGTTTTCAATATATGCACAATGAAATTTCCGTGTTATCTATTTACATTTATAACAATCTCTACTTTTATAAAATAGCTATTATATGTTTACAGTAATCCCGTCAAAATCCAATTAAACATATTTTAAGAGCACATAAATGTACAAAAATAAGTGGAGAAACATTTTCAGCTTATATCAATACGCTGGAAACGAATCGTTATGTTAGTAAGCACTTTACACTTGTAAATATAGTGGTGCTCACTTTTATAAAAGTTTTTCGGCCAAAGAGAATAAGCACCAAAATCTTATTCTGTATATTTTAAAAGCACAGAAATTGAGGAACATTTTAAGACTAAAACCAATTGGCTATTTGTATTTTAACTGGTACTTTCTAAGTTGGGTGGTGTCTATTTTCAGGAAGGTTGTCAGCCGAAAAGAATTTAAGATTAAAATAAATTTGCTAGCTGTATTTTAACTGGTACTTTACTCTTGTACGCATAGGGTGCTCACATTTGTATCGGTATAGAAGATACAGAAAAATGTTTCGGACAATAGTTGTATGTTCTAAAGGAAGACACATGATTCTGATGTGAACCATGTCGTAGATGTTGTGGTTTTCAAAAAATTTAAAAACGACTAATTTTTTACATTTGATTGTTCTACGTATAAAAATATCAAAGTAAAGTTATTGAAAGGTGAATACGAGATATTTTGTATTTTATATAAAAATATGACAAAATTTAATTAAGAAATTTTTAACGAAAGAGAGCTTTATTATTGTTCGAGAGCACGCGGTTGCGCGAGATAGCGCGAGGTAACGAGACGACCACAAAAACAAGGCACAAGTATCGAATAGCAAAATAAACGAATATATTTAATAAAGTCTAATATGTACAGGTCTATACAGTTTTTTCCTTTTTCAAAGGAAGCCGTGGAGCGCGCACAGAAGCAACGGTTAGCGATGCGGCGAAAACGTTCGAAACGCGGAACAGCGGTGTGCAAAGCGGAGTGCGAAAGCGGGTTTTCTATGATCTGCGAGCGAAATCGTTTCCGCGGCGCGAGGACGGTCCTTTTAACATCTCCGAGGCGAAACTCCCTCCCTGCGGGTTTCCCAGAATTTCGGGAGGGTGATTGGCCGTCGGAAACCCGCGTCATGGAGCCGACGTCACCGATTTCACGTGGCGACCCGACGGGGTCGTCACCTGTTTTCGAGTGCTTTGTGTATAGCATGGATCGTTCCTTTGTTCTAGCGTTGTTGTTTGACTTTATTATTGATGGCAATGTTAAAGTTTCTGAAAAGCGAATCTCGAAAGATCCATGCTATACCGAATGTTTCCTTGCCAAATTTCATGCGACGATTTCACGCGAACATTAGTTACTTTCACCGTATAAAATATGAGAACGAAATTTATTGCAAGCGTGCATGTGCTGACATGCAGCCGAACGCGATGCTACTTTGTCGCGATGCTGCGTTTGCGATCTCAAACATCCCGCCCGCCTCGTCATGCCTGACGAAACAGGCCGGTATGGTCGATGACTCGCTCGATGAGGCGCCCGACGTCGCGGTTGAAAATCGATATGCGGTCGATTTGCTCGCACGCGATTCTGGCACGTGGTGCAGGCGAGCGCCGGCGGCGTGGTGCGCCTGCGCAGTGTCACAACGCGCGTCGATCCCGAGCGAGACACATAAACAGTCGCGATATGTGCGTAACGCGAATTCGGTAACGTGCGAAACGCGAAGAGAAGTGAAGTGATGCGCGAAAGTAATTTCGTGTGTGCACAAATCGTCGAGTCGAGTCGGAGAACAGAAATGAGCGCTTGCGTGATTTAACTTGGGCAGAGGGCCGAAACGGACGAATACGTGACATAAATGTGAAGAATTGCAGGCTGAAGGCCGATAAAACAATAAAGTGACAGCGAGTGTCGGCGAGCTCACGCATCCGTCGGCGGCGGCTGGTCCTCCGTCCCGGGGAGAAGCACGAGTTTGCACAGTGGTCGCACGAGCTCTGACGTTGAGGTGCGGATTGTCGCCACGCGAACAATGCCATCGTCGCCGGGGTGCACTCGAATGATGCGGGCCAGTGGCCATCGACTCGGTGGTGTGCTCTCGGCGCGTACCAAGCACAGAGAGCCGACGGCAGGTGCGTCCTCGGGTTTGGTCCATTTTGGGCGAGATGTCATCCCGTTGATGTACTCGTGCGACCACCGTGACCAAAAGTGATCGCGCATCTTTTGGAGGTGTTGCCACCGTGAGAGTGAGCTCCCAGCGACGTCATTCAAGGCGGGCTCGGGCACGGCCAGAAGAGGAGCGCCGATCAGGAAGTGCCCTGGCGTGAGGGCGGATATGTCGTCCGGATCGTCGGACAAAGCCTGCAGCGGCCTGGAATTCAGGCAGGCTTCGACCTGAGTGAGGAGGGTGCTCATTTCCTCAAAGGTGAGCGTGGTCTCCCCAATGACCCGACGGAGATGGAACTTCGTCGATTTGACGGCAGCCTCCCACAATCCGCCGAAGTGTGGTGCAGCCGGCGGGTTAAAATGCCATTTGACGCCTTCCGTGGCAGCGACGTGGGCAAGGCGACGGCCGTCGGAGGATGATGCTCGGAAGAGCTCTCGCAGGACTCGGTCGGCTCCCACGAAATTGGTGCCGCAATCCGAGTACAGCTCCTCGCAGAAGCCCCGACGGGAGATGAAGCGACGGAAGGCGGCGAGGAAGGCTTCCGTCGTGTAGTCCGAGACGACGTCCAGATGCACCGCCTTGGTGCAAGGGCACACGAACACGGCTATGAACGCCTTGTGCGCTCGGTGTCCGCGGCCTTTGCTCGTGCGGATGAGGATCGGGCCGGCGTAGTCCAAGCCGGTTCGGAGGAATGGGCGCGCTGGAGTGACTCGGCCCCTCGGGAGGTTGCCCATCGGCGGTTGCGGTGCCGCGGCTCGCCAGCGGGTGCAGGTGATGCAGCGATGCAGCCGCTGTTTGACAACTGAGCGGCCTCGAGGGATCCAGAAGCGGAGGCGGAGCAAGCCGAGGGTGAGCTGCACTCCTCCGTGCAGTTCGACGGTGGCACGACTCAACGAGCAGCCGAGTGAGCCACGAGGACGGAGGTGCGATCATCGGATGTCGCTCATCGGTTGAAAGCATGGCATGCTTGAGGCGGCCTCCGACTCTCAGAACCCCGTTGTCATCCAGGAACGGACTCAGGCTCGTCAATGAACTTCGGTGTGACACTGTGCGGTTTGCCGAAAGTGCCGTGATCTCGGAGGCGAAGTGCCGTGCCTGCACGACACGGAGCCAGAGAATCAGTGCGTCGTCGATCTCGTCCGATCGCAACGTGAGTGTGGTGGTGCGGGAAGCGGTGCGTCGCCAGCGGGAGCACCAAGCTCTGACCCGTAGAAGCCGGTGCAGCGAGGAAAATCTGAGAAGCATCTCGGGTTCTTCCTCGATTTTCTCGGTGGCGACGTGTGCCGCGACTCTCTGTTCGGGCAGATCGGCGTCGGGCATCGCAGGGTCCTCGCTCGGCCACAGAGATCGGTCCTCGCGAAGCCAGGCGGGTCCGGTCCACTACAGGGGGTGGTCCAGCAGTTCACCTGGAGTGATCCCTCTGGAGGCGCAGTCCGCAGGGTTGTCCCGCCCGGGGACATGTTGCCATTGAGCATCCGGCAGCTTCTGCTGGATGTGGGCCACGCGGTTCGCCACGTAAGTCTTCTAGCGGGAGGCGTGCCCCCGGATCCAGTGCAGTGTCACCTTCGAATCTGACTAGAGAAAAATGGGTGCTGCGAACAAACGTAACGTTGATCGAGTGTGACACGCGAGAGAAGTGAGCAAGGCGGCGGCAGTGAGTTCGAGGCGTGGTAGTGTCACCAGCTTGACCGGTGCCACCTTGTTTTTCGCGGCCAGCAAGTGGAGTGCCACGGAGCCGCCTCGAGTGATGCGGAGATACACGGCCGCGGCGTATCCTCGCTCGGACGCGTCGGCAAAACCGTGCAGCTCAACCAGCGCGCTCTCGTCTCCGCTGCCAAGCCAGCGGTTCACGCGCAGTTGAGATAGGAGAGGCAGTTCCTTGAGGAAGAGCCTCCAGCAGTCCGCGTCGGCGGCGGGAAGTGGATCGTCCCAATCCAGCCGCTGTAACCACGCGGACTGAATCAAAATTTTCGCGCGAATCACAACGGGAGCCAGCCATCCCAGAGGATCGAAGAGACGTGCCGTCTCCGAGAGAACGCGTCTTTTTGTGAACGACGTGACAGTGCGCGGGTGAATCGCGAACGCGAATGTGTCTTCGGTCGGGTGCCACAACAGTCCGAGGGTAGAAAAACTTTCGCTTTCCCACGAGTGCGGTTCATGGCGAAGTCGGTGCTCGGGAGGAATTCCCGACAGCACTTCCTCGTCGTTCGCGGCCCACTTTCGAAGCGGGAACCCGCCCGCCGTGCACAACCCGCGGAGCTCGGTTTGTTTCGCGACCGCGAGTGACAAAGTGTTCGCGCCCGAGACAACGTCGTCCACGTAAGTGTCTCCGCGCAAAGTGATTGCTCCCTGCGGATAGCGCGATTGTTCGTCGTGAGCCAGCTGTTTCAGCGTTCGGATGGCCAAGAAGGGCGCGCACGCGAGACCGTACGTCACCGTCATGAGCCAGAACACGCACACGCGGTCGCGGAGGGTGCAACGCCAGAGTATGCTCTGGTATTTCCTGTCGTCCGGGTGGATGAGGATCTGCCGGTACATCTTTTCGATGTCCGTGACGAAGGCGTAGCGGTGCCACCGCCAGCGCATCAGGACATCGGCTAGAACGGGCAGCAGGTTGGCGCCCACGAGGAGGTGTTGGTTCAGCGACTCGCCGGACGTCGTCAGCTGCGACCCGTTGAATACCACCCTGAGCTTGGTGGAGGTGCTCGATTCTCGGAGCACACCATGGTGAGGTAGGTAGCACTCGGGCATGATTTTGCAGTCTGGAGAACCGGAAGCTAACTCCATGTGTTTCAGCTCCTCGTATTCCCGCATGAACTGGCGGTAGAGCTCGCCGAACCGGGGGTCCCTCTCGCATTTCCGCTCCATTGCGGTGAGCAGGCGTTCAGCTGGCCGGCGTGTCTCCGACAACTTCGTCGGCTCCTTGGAGAACGGCAATCGAACCACGTACCTCCCCGTCTCCGTGCGAGAGTGCGTTTTCCCGTAGAAGTCCTCGCACTTCTGTTCGTCAGGCGTGAGGGCGGCGGGAGCGGAAGGCTCCGCTTCTTGCTCCCAGAAGCGGCGCACGAGATCGGCCAACTCGTGGTCGGCCGTCGCTTGGAAGCTGCCGCGCGTGTGGAGGGCTGAGGCACAGCAGCCACCGGAGAGAATCCACCCGAAGGCCGTCTTCTGCGCGATCGGAGCGTGCGGTCCGCCCTTTCGAATGCCTTCTTCGAGGATGGTGGAGCACACTTCTGCTCCGAGAAGTAGCTCGACCGGGTCTCCAGCCAAAAACTGCGCATCGGCTAGAGGCAGCCCTTTGAGATGGGGCCACGTGGCGGGGCTCTTCGTCGCCGAGCCTTGGTAGAGAGAAAGACGGGGCAGCACGAACGCGACGGCGGTAATCGTGGCTCCGGTCGTCACGGACGTAAGGCTCACCGTCACCTTCCCGCGGGTTGACCCGGATTTCGACCCACCGATTCCGAAAATCGACACGGCGGAGCGAGATCGTTGCAGGTGCAAGCGCTGCACGAGAGATTCGGCGACAATTGAGACCTCAGACCCTTGGTCGATGAGGGCTCGCACAGGGTGAGGGTCTCCATGGCGGTCGGCGATGGTCACTCGCGCGGTTGCGAGGAGGATCGCCTTGCGGTCGTCAGCAGAGCGCACGGCGGACAGCGCGCTGACCTCGGTAGACGGCGACGCGGGAACGTAGGCTTCGTGAAGCATCGTGTGATGCCGAGCCTTACACGTGAAGCAGTTTTTCGACGATTGGCACTTCGCGACGGTGTGGTTGCCAAGGCAATTAAAACACAGCCGACTGGACTCTACAACCGTCTTTCGCTCGGTTGCGGACTTGGCTTTGAAATCGCTGCACGTCATCAGCGAGTGTTTCCCCTTGCACAGGGCGCACTGCGGATCGGAGCTGTCTTTCGACCCTTGTTTCGCGACGTGGGTCTTCGCGGACCGAGTGGAATCGGAAGCTTTCGCGGCGGGTTTCGGTCTCGCGGCGTTTAGCGTGAGGATGCGCTTCGACATGAAGTCCGTGAGCTTCTCGTGTTCCGGCGGCTCGACGGAGTCCGAGACAAACGATTCCCACTCGAGTCGCGTACGCTGATCGAAGAGCTCGACAACCAGGTGGTTGAAGAAGTCCATTCCGTGGGACTTTATGGGCCTCCCGATGCTCTCCTGCGCATTGACTGCGGTGGTGACGGCGTTATGGATGCGGCTCAGCTCGTCAGCGGTTTCTCCTTTCATTTTCGCCACGGCGGTAAACGTGGCGAAGTTAGAGCGTATCAACTCCCGCTTGTTCTCAAAATGTTTATTAAGAATAGCCCACGCGCGGTCGTAATTGTCCCCGGTCACCGTTAATGAGCTCACTAATTTTTCAGCGGGCCCTCGCAGACACGATCGGAGGTAATGGAGCCGCTCAACGTTCGAAATCGACGAATTCTCACCGATGACCGACTTGAAGAGGTCTCGAAACGACGGCCACTCCTCATACGCGCCCGAAAAGTTCCGCAACTGAATACGCGGCAGTGACGTTTTGGGAGCGTGATCGCTGCTTTGCTCCGTTCCAACCGGCACTCTAAGCGACGCGGGCTTGAGTTTGCTTTCGAGCCCGAGAAGCAAACCGCGTTGCTGCGCGTAAGTGTTTTCAACGGTGTCGACAAAGTCATTTCTTGCGTACTCACTCTCGCTGTAGAGTTGCCCGTAGCATGCCCGAATGAGGTCGTGATTTGACTCAAATTTGGCCCACAGGTCGTCGAGAATGCGGATGCGAGTGCTCACCGTGCCGAGGTTGAGCTTGTCTGCACCCAGCTTTCTGAGGTTGTCCATGGCGCGGGAGATGCGGCCGTGGATGTCGTACTGGCTGTTCAGCAAGGCGCTCTGATCCATGCTCATCTTGGCGGTCACTCGTCGAGGATGCACTCCCGAAGTCGCGGTTGCCGGTATTGTCCGGCTCGAAGGACCAGAAATGTTCGAGAGCACGCGGTTGCGCGAGATAGCGCGAGGTAACGAGACGACCACAAAAACAAGGCACAAGTATCGAATAGCAAAATAAACGAATATATTTAATAAAGTCTAATATGTACAGGTCTATTCAGTTTTTTCCTTTTTCAAAGGAAGCCGTGGAGCGCGCACAGAAGCAACGGTTAGCGATGCGGCGAAAACGTTCGAAACGCGGAACAGCGGTGTGCAAAGCGGAGTGCGAAAGCGGGTTTTCTATGATCTGCGAGCGAAATCGTTTCCGCGGCGCGAGGACGGTCCTTTTAACATTTCCGAGGCGAAACTCCCTCCCTGCGGGTTTCCCAGAATTTCGGGAGGGTGATTGGCCGTCGGAGGCCCGCGTCATGGAGCCGACGTCACCGATTTCACGTGGCGACCCGACGGGATCGTCACCTGTTTTCGAGTGCTTTGTGTATAGCATGGATCGTTCCTTTGTTCTAGCGTTGTTGTTTGACTTTATTATTGATGGCAATGTTAAAGTTTCTGAAAAGCGAATCTCGAAAGATCCATGCTATACCGAATGTTTCCTTGCCAAATTTCATGCGACGATTTCACGCGAACATTAGTTACTTTCACCGTATAAAATATGAGAACGAAATTTATTGCAAGCGTGCATGTGCTGACATGCAGCCGAACGCGATGCTACTTTGTCGCGATGCTGCGTTTGCGATCTCAAACAATTATAGTGTTTTGAAAGCATCTTCACGAGATGTACAACTTTTATCTCAAAGTTATCAAGAGACACGGTAGTGTCTCGCGCCAAGTACACGCGGAGCGAGACCGACCGTGACTTTTTTACGCGACGCGACGGGTTGCGAGTACCCGAGATGTTGAGATCTCGATAACGAGTGAACGAATCAAGTTCTAAGTAGGCTTGATCGATAGCTTGGGGTCCAATTAGGGGGGAGGGGGTTTCTTTCATAATATTCAGCTACGTGCCCTACGAGCGAAGATATTGCGACGCAAAGTCCAAATGCGAAAATTTATTTTTAAGATACGTCGTCTACGTCGACCGCTCTTTATAACATACATGTAACAAACAGAGAACGTCACTTTCACTTTTTCGACACTGGCGGCGCAGGTATCGCCAGTTTTGATATCGCGCGCGTATTTCGAAATTAGGTCGATACACTTATCGGTCAGGAGGAAAAGAAGAAGATTTCTATTTAGGTAAATTAGGTATATATATAATAAATATTGAGTCAACGGAAAAGAAGGTTCTCTACGCTTGGCAGAAAGTGCCGCTAGGGAATTTTTAAGTCGATTCTTATGAATCAAGCTTGAATTTGATATCTATGTATCCCAGGTTGCCGATGACGAGGTCCAGATAGTGCGCTTTATAGTTTTCGGTGTCCAGGTGTAATCGTACGTTGAATGCGATGTCTAGGTGTCCCAGGTCGCCGATGACAAGGTCCACATAGTGCGCTACGTAGTTTTCGGTGTCCAGGTGTAATAATACGTTGAATGCGATGTCTACGTGTCCCAGGTTGCCAATGACGAGGTCCAGATATCGCGCTCCGTAGTTTTCGGTGTTTAGGTGTAATAATACCTCGAATTCGATGTTCACGTGTTCCAGGTTGCCGATGACAATTTCCACATAGTGCGCTCCGTAGTTTTCGGTGTCTACGTGTATTAATATTTTGAATTCGATGTCCACGTATCCCAGGTTGCCGATAACGGGATCCAGATAGTGCGCTTCATAGTTTCCGGTGTCCAGGTGTAATCGTACGTTGAATTTGATGTCTAGGTGTCCCAGGTTGCCGATGACGAGGTCCACATAGTGCGCTTCGTAGTTTTCGGTGTCCAGGTGTAATAATATGTTGAATTCAATGTTTAGGTGTTCCAGGTTGCCGATGACGAAGTCCACATATTGCGCTCCGTAGTTTTCGGTGTCTACGTGTATTAATACCTTGAAATTGATGTCTAGGTGTCCCAGGTTGCTGATGACGAGGTTCACATAGTGCGTTTCATAGTTTTTGGTGTCTAGGTGTATTAATAACTTTAAATTTGAATGGGTGCGTTTAACCGATATTCCGCTAGCCTAGCAATCGTGAGCAGTCGCTCGTTTTTGCTCGTTTCCTCTCTTTTTAATCCAGTAGGTCAAAAGAGAGGAAACGAGCGAAAACGAGCGACTGCTCACGATTGCTAGGCTAGCAAAGTATCGGCTGAACGCACCCAATGTAGGACACGTAGATATCGAATTCGAGGTATTAATACATGTAGACACCGAAAACTACGAAGCGCACTATGTGGACCTCGTCATCGGCAACTTGGAACACGTGGCCATCGAATGCAAGGTATTAATACACCTGGACACCAAAAACTATAGAGCGCACTATGTGGACCTCGTCATCGGCAACCTTGGACACCTAGACATTGAATTCAAGCTTGATTCATAAAAATCGACTTAAAATTTCCCTAACGGCAGAATTAAAATTATATCATAACATAATAAAAATTGCAAAATTAAAATTATGTCTAGACATAATAAAAATTGGACAAAAATTATGTCTAGACATTATAAAAATTGGATGAATTAAAATTATGTTTGACGTAAAAATAATTATCAAAAATATTGATACCTGAAATAATCGGTACATATACAGTTGCGAACATCATTCAGTAAGACACGCAAATAAAAATAAATAAAGAATTTTACAGTTAACGACTTATTAACATTAATCATGCTTTATTGCGATTATGTTTTATGTTGAAATTAAAAAATAAATACAAGGTGTACAACTAAATGGGTTACAGATTATTATTTAAAAAAAACTAAGCAAAATATTAAATTGTTGTTTTTTTTTTAAATAATAGTCTGTAACACTTTTAGCTTCATACCTTGTATTATATACGGTTTATAAGATTATAAGATATATCTATATCTATAAAGGAAGATGTCCTGACTGACTGACTGACTGACTGACTGACTGACTGACTGATTGACTGACTGACTGACTGACTCATCAACGCCCAGGCCAAACCCCTGAACCTAGAGACTTGAAATTTGGAGGGTGTATTCCTCTCATGACGTAAGCATCCACTAAGAAAGGATTTTTAGAAATTCCACCCCTAAGGGGGTGAAAAGAGGTAAAATGTGTTTTTTTCACGATTGTTTTGACTGACTGACTGACTGACTCATCAACGCCCAGCCCAAACCCCTGAACCGAATTTTTACCAAAAGTATATGAAATAGGGGTAGAATTTTCCGGGGAGTGCCACTATGTGTATAGTTTTTTGTTATCGATTTTCTGGAAACCGATTTTTTTAATTTTTCCTATTTTTCGAAAAATAATTGATCAAATCTCAACAAATTATAGATCAAACAGGGATAGAATTTTCCGAGGAGTACTATGAAATGTATAATTTTTCTACTATGAAATGTATAATTTTTCGTTACCGATCTTTTGGAAGCCGGTATCAAAATTTTTTCAATTATTTTCCGAGGAGTACTGTGAAATGTATAATTTTTCGTTACCGATTTTTTGGAAGCCGGTATCGAAATTTTTTCAAATAATTTTTACCAAAAGTATGACTGTCCTGACTGACTGAAGAAATAAGGGGGTGAAAAGGGGTAAAATGTGTTTTCACGACTGTCCTGACTGACTGACTCATCAACGTCCAGAAAAAACTTTATTTTTTATGAAAATATTTTTTGATTTTAGAAAATGATCAATATGTCCAACATTAATTCCAGGAGAAAATATTTCAAAAAATTTAATATTTACACCAGAGTTCTGAGGAAAAAAAATTTAATATCAAAAGTTAAATAAATTAAATTTTATTTTATAAAAATATATCATTTCTTTAAAATCTTTTTAATTGAATATTTCGAATTTAATTAAGCAATGTATTCACTTATATAAATGGAAATAATTGATAACTCATTCTTCTGTTTTATATGTGGCATGCTTCAAATATATTTATCATCTTGCGAGGTTTGCCTCGAACACTACAAATTTAAAAAACTTAACGTAATCATTGCTGAAGAAAGTTCGAGAGAGAGAGAGAGAGAGAGAGAGAGAGAGAGAGAGAGAAAGAGAGGGAGATAGTGTCTTTGTAAGGAGAAGAAGAAGACGAAAGGAAGGGAGAGAACAGAGTAAGTGGTAATATGTTTTGAAAGACAGGAAATTTATAAAAAAAACGTAATTAATGTTAGAGAGAGAAAAAGAGAGAGAGAGAGTGTGTGTGTGTGTTTGTGTGTATGTATGAACGTTTATTATAGCCTTTATATAGTTTTCTTTATTCTTTAAAGATATTGAGAGTCGAATTGGAAGGAAGGAAGAAGAAATAAATTATTCGAAAGTGAGATTGAAAGATAATTTTTTAAAGTAAAACTATTAGAGGAACTGTATTTTTTGAAGAAGAGAAAGACAAAGAGAAAAATTTTTTAAACAGGTAAAGTTATATACGTGGTAAATTTAAAAGATGAAAACTTAAATAATTTGGGACATTTTTATTAATGTTAACCATTAAAAAAGCATACATTTAATAAAGAGTAAAATATATTTATTTGAGATAGATTTGCATAATTAATAAAATTAATGAAAGAAAGAAAGAGAGAGAAAAATAAACAGAGAGAGAGAGAGAGAGAGAGTTATTACTTTTTTTTTAAATTACTTTTTTAAAAATCTATATCTATAAAGCAAAGATATTTAACGGCAGGAAAAGGGCCAATAAATCTAAACCGATAAAATAAATATAACATATATTTTAAAATTTACTTTAAAGAAATCATAAATTATTATCTGTATTATTTTAAGCAATGAAACTGGATATAGATATAGATAGATTAATTTGTGAATTTCTATTCCTTTAATTATTATGTTTCAACATACTATATTTAATTCAGTAACTTACTATCATAACAACATAATATTGAAAATCATGAAATTATTACGTTTTAATAAGAAGGTTATTTTGTTGATACCTAGCCATTGTTGGTTGGTGCACCTAGAGGGTATTTCGTTTGTGAATTTTTATTTATGTAAATATTATGATTCAACATACTATATTTAATTATTAGAATTGTTGTCATAGCTTAACATAATATTTACATTCCTGAAATTATTATGTTTTAATAATCGTTATCTGTTTAATTTAGACAGACAGAAAAAGAAAGAGAGAAAGACAGAGAGAGAGAGAGAGAGAGAGAGAGAGAGAGAGAGAGAGAGGGAGAAAGAGAAAGAGAAAGAGAGAGAAGGAGAAAACTGTAAAGTATCTTTTACGTTAATTTCGTGTTTGCAGTTAATCAGGTAATTAGTTAGTTTCTAATAAAGAAGGAAAGGCAATAGTATCGATTTAGATTTATTGACCCTTTTCCTGCCGTTAAATATCTTTTCTTTATAGATATAGATTTAAGGAAAAATAATTTAATTTTTGAGAGCGCTTTTGTCACTTTTAATTATTTAATTTTTGAGAGCGCTTTGTCACTTTTAATTAAATCGGGATGGCAATCGATTTTTTAAATGTTAATGGGGAGATGGTACCTTACACTATTGTCCCCATTATAGGGGATGGAGCTTGCCTTTTCCGGGCCCTCTCCTATCTCATGTATAACACACAGTTAATGGCGAGGGATGTGCGTGAGATAATCGTGAGTCATGTGGTGGATAATTGGGAGGAATTTTCAATTATGTCCCACGACAGCTTGGGGAACAATTACAATAGTTCTAGCGAGTATCTCGATGAAATGTCGAAACCCTTTACTTATGGTGGTTTATGCGAGTTGGTGGCGGCTGGGCAACTTTTCGGGTTTGTTTTTGAGGTTTACCGTAATGGTAAGCTCTATGAGAGTTTCGGTGAGGAAGGTAACCCTGTTAGGAGAATACGTTTCACACAAGATATTTCTAAGGGACATTTTGATGCGTACGAACAACGTAAACCTGATGAAGAGAACAACAAACCGTCCTTCTCTCAGCCTGACTCAAACTCACACCTCTCAAAGCATATACTTATTCCTATTCCTAATGAGGCTCATGTAAAACGACGAAAGAGATACACTAATGTCAAAAGGAGGAAGCAACTTATAAATGCGTCCAAAAAATATGCACAGAATAACCCTGAGGTGCACAGAACAGCAGTGACTAGGTACCAACAAAAAAATCCAGAAATGCACAGAACAGCGGTGACTAGGTATCAACAAAAAAATCCAGAAATGCACAGAACAGCAGTGACTAGGTATCAACAAAAAAATCCAGAAATGCACAGAACAGCAGTGACTAGGTACCAACAAAAAAATCCAGAAATGCACAGAACAGCAGTGACTAGGTACCAACAAAAAAATCCAGAAATGCACAGAACAGCAGTGACTAGGTATCAACAAAAAAATCCAGAAATGCACAGAACAGCAGTGACTAGGTACCAACAAAAAAATCCAGAAATGCACAGAACAGCAGTGACTAGGTACCAACAAAAAAATCCAGAAATGCACAGAACAGCAGTGACTAGGTATCAACAAAAAAATCCAGAAATGCACAGAACAGCAGTGACTAGGTACCAACAAAAAAATCCAGAAATGCACAGAACAGCAGTGACTAGGTATCAACAAAAAAATCCAGAAATGCACAGAACAGCAGTGACTAGGTACCAACAAAAAAATCCAGAAATGCACAGAATAGCAGTGACTAGGTACCAACAAAAAAATCCAGAAATGCACAGAACAGCAGTGACTAGGTACCAAAAAAATAATCCTGAGGTGCACAGAGAGGCAGAGTCTCGATATGAACAAAGTAATCCTGGAAGAAGAGTAGAAAGGCGAATACTTCCGTGGACGGTTAAAGCTCATTCAGGTATGGCATATGATCCAGACGTGGCTTATGAGACAGAGAGCACTATAGCTTTGGGAACCATGAGTCACAAGTGCAAATATTGCAATGCTCTTAAATGGCAGGAAGAATCCCCTGGCATGTGTTGCAGCGCTGGAAAGGTGCAACTTGCACCCTTAGAACCTCTGCCCGAGCCTCTATATAGTTTGGTAATGGGCAGACATCCAGAGCACGTTCACTTTATGAACAATATTAGAAAGTACAATGGTTGCTTTAGTATGACATCATTCGGCGGTAAGCAGGTTCTACAAGATGGCTTTATACCGACCTTTAAAGTTCAGGGGCAGGTATATCACTTGGTAGGAAGTCTGCTGCCATTACCTGAACAGGAAGCTCAATTTCTTCAAATTTATTTTGTGGGAGAGGATGACAGGGAAGTGCGTTTAAGATGTAGCAATTTTTCAGATGTCAAACAGGGATTAGTCAAAGAACTACAGAGAATGCTACATGACGTCAACACCTATATAAAGGACCTGAAAACCACTTTGGATAAGGTATCTCCAAATTGCAAAAAGTTTGAAGTTGTTATCCATGCAGACAGAAAACCAGATGACGCTCATAGAGGTTGCTTTAACGCACCAATAGCAAATGAGGTAGCTCTGGTGATTGTGGGTCAGGAATTCAACAAGCGAGACATCGTGCTGCAGAGCCACGATAACAAACTGCGGCGCATCAGCGAGGTCCACCGGTCGTACGACGCCTTGCAGTACCCGCTCATGTTTTGCCGTGGCGAGGATGGATACTCGATTGCCATTCCTCAGCGAGACCATCAGACCAAGTTGCAACATAAGAATTTAGTTTCCGCAGCGAGCTTTTACTCATATCGAATTATGATTAGAGAAGGGGAAGTTAACCACTTAGTGTACTTCCGTTCTCTTTTTAGTCAGTTTCTGGTTGACATGTACGCCAAAATAGAGACAGAAAGGTTGAACTATATTAGGAACAACCAGGCGCAGCTTAGGGCAGAAAGCTACATTCACCTGAGGGATGCCGTGGGAAGGCAGGATGCTGACGTTTCTCAGCTGGGTAAAATGGTGGTGCTTCCGTCATCTTTCACTGGAGGACCTCGCTACATGCATGAGCGGACACAAGACGCAATGACATACGTTCGCTACCACGGCCGTCCTGATTTGTTTATCACTTTTACCTGTAATCCAAAGTGGAAGGATATAACAGATGCATTATTGCCTGGGCAAAAAACTCACGATCGACACGACATTATAGCAAGGGTATTTCATCTTAAGGTGAAGAAAATGATGGCTCTATTGAATAAAGGTAGTCTGTTTGGAAAAGTGTGTTGCTATATGTACTCTGTGGAGTGGCAAAAGCGAGGTCTGCCTCACATACACATATTGCTGTGGCTAGAGCAGCGCATCTTCTCTGATATGATCGACAAAGTCATCTGTGCGGAAATACCTAATCCTTTAAAAGACTCTCTTCTACACAATATCGTTAAAGCCAACATGATTCATGGTCCATGCGGGGGCTTAAACCACAATTCGCCTTGCATGAAAGATGGTAGCTGCAGTAAGAGGTATCCGCGAATATTTCAAAATGACACTCAGACAGGAGGCGATGGATACCCACAGTATCGGAGGAGGTCTTCAGCTAATGGTGGATACACCGTAGAAATCAATGGAATAGAACTGGACAATCGTTGGGTGGTGCCGTACAACCCTGTATTGTTACGTATTTTTAATGCTCATATTAATGTGGAATTATGCAATTCTGTAAAGTCTATTAAATACATTTGCAAGTACGTGAACAAGGGAAGTGACCAGGCGGTTTTTGCCCTGGAGAGTGAGAAGGATGAGGTGAAGATGTACGAGAGTGGGCGGTACATCAGTAGCTCAGAGGCGGTTTGGAGAATCTTGGCGTTCCCAATACATGAGAGGTACCCCTCTGTCTTCCATCTCAATGTTCACCTTGAAAATGGTCAGCGTGTGTACTTCAACTCTACAAACTTAATTGAGAGGATGAATAACCCACCTCAGACAACACTATTGGCTTTTTTTGAACTTTGCAAAACTGACGAATTTGCAAAAACTCTCCTGTACTATGAGGTTCCTTCATACTATGTGTGGAAAAATAATAAGTTCGAGAGAAGAAAGAGGGGGAAAGATGTGGATGGTTGGTCAGGAATAAAGAAGGACCACGTACTGGGAAGAGTGTATACCATCCATCCAAACAACACTGAGTGTTATTATCTGCGTTTGTTGCTACATGAGATTCGAGGTCCAACGTCTTTTTTAGATCTGAGGACTGTGAATGGTGTCCTCTGTTCCACATTCCAGTCTACATGCAAGGCATTAGGTTTATTGGAAGATGACAAGCAATGGGACAATACCTTGGAGGAAGCTGCATTATGTGATTCACCTTTAAAGCTGAGGGAGCTTTTCACAGTGATGTTGGCATTTTGCCAACTTTGTGAACCTCTGAGTCTTTGGGAAAAGTACAAAGACAGCTTCTCAGAGGATATTATGCGACAAGTAGAGAGAGAGTTGAAAGGTAGTGCGCAGAACATGATAGATGAGGTGTACAACAGATGCCTGGTAATGATTGAGGACGCAGTGATGTCTTTGGGAGGACAGGAGTTGGAACAGTATGGCCTGCCTCAGCCAAAAAGGTTTGGAGAGGTATTGGGGAACAGAGACTATTTGAGGGAGACAAACTACGATGTAAATGCCTTGGAAGAAGTGGTATTGAATAACGAGGGTTTATTAACAGATGAGCAACTCGCTGTCTATCGGCAGGTTCTTAGTAGCGTAGAGTCAGGAGATGGTCAGGTATTTTTCTTAGATGCTCCAGGTGGTACTGGGAAAACCTTCCTCATCAACTTACTTCTGGCGAGGGTAAGGAGAGAACGTGGAATTGCCTTGGCTGTTGCATCGTCAGGTATCGCTGCTACTTTGTTGGAGGGAGGGAGGACCGCTCACGCTGCTTTTAAGCTTCCTCTGAATTTAATTCAAACAGAAATACCTCTGTGCAATATTTCAAAACAAAGTAACATGGCTAAAGTACTACGGGATTGTAAGCTCATTGTTTGGGATGAAAGTACCATGGCACATAAGGGGGGTTTTGAGGCATTGAGCACAACCCTCAAAGATATTAGGGGTAACGATGGAGTA
Organism: Temnothorax americanus; assembly: GCF_048541705.1. Lineage (NCBI taxonomy): Eukaryota > Metazoa > Arthropoda > Insecta > Hymenoptera > Formicidae > Temnothorax > Temnothorax americanus. The sequence goes on from NW_027509591.1 coordinate 1,041,335, forward strand.
ATGGGGGGAGTGACCGTGCTGCTTGCTGGAGATTTCAGACAGACTTTGCCAGTAGTGCCAAGGGGAACTCGAGCAGACAAAGTTAAGGCGTGTGTAAAGAAATCACATTTGTGGTCCCTTATCAGGAAAATCTCTATCAGGAAAAACATGAGGGTACACTTGAAAGGTGATGTTTTTGCAGGGCAATTTTCAAAACTACTATTAAAAATTGGAGATGGAGAGTATCCTGAGATGGAAGGAAAAGTGATTATTCCTGCAAATCTAGGTTTAGTAGTAAAAAGCCTAGAGAGTCTTATTAATAAGATATACCCTGATATTGCGGATATCAAAGAAAAATCTATGGATTGGCTGTGCGAGCGTGCCATTCTGACCCCTAGGAATGATAAAGCTGGTGTCATTAATAACATTCTTCTTAAATCATTCGAGGAAGGAGAAATGAATTACAGATCTGTGGACTCGGTGGTAGATACGGATGACGCGGTCAACTACCCAGTAGAGTTTCTTAACACAATGAACCCTCCTGGCTTACCAGCCCATAAGCTTTTTCTTAAAGTGGGGGCACCAGTGATGTTGTTGAGAAATTTGAATCCGCCAAAACTTTGCAATGGCACAAGGCTTCAAGTGAAGGCTCTACATAGAAATGTTATCGAGGCCACAATATTCACCGGATGTGCACGGGGAGAGACGGTATTTATACCACGCATACCACTAATATCGTCAGAGTATCTTTTTGAGTTTAAGAGGTTGCAGTTTCCTATCAAAGTTTGTTTTGCGATGACTATCAACAAGTCTCAGGGGCAGTCGTTAAAAGTAGCAGGAATTGATTTAAGTGAAGACTGTTTCTCACATGGGCAGTTCTATGTGGCATGTTCGAGAGTGAGCTCACCAAACAGTCTTGTGATACTAGCGCCTGAGGGGAGAACCACTAATGTGGTATACAAAGAAGTTCTAAAATAGAAAAAAAAGGTTGTAGATATTTTTGGAGCATTTTTAAAAAAAAATTATGATAAAAAATATAATGTTCGCATGAGAGAGAAAAACATGTATGTGAAAGACATCATGCCTGTTTGAGAAAACAAATAAGGAGAAAAACATGTGTGAAAGAGGTTTATATAATTTTGCTAATTTTTATGGAAAAAATGACCTAATTTTAAAAAAGGTGAGAGAGTAAAAGACACCATGTCTGTAAGAAACACCATATCTGTAAGAGACACCATGTCTGTAAGAGATACCATGTCTGTGAGAGACATGTATTTAAAGTAATTAAATACGGGAAGAAAGCACGGATTTCTTTACAGTGGAATAGGCCTACTGGGGAAACCACTAAAAAAAAAACGCATTTATAATAGTACCTCAAGGGTGATGCGGAAATCTATTGGCGTTAAATGTAAATATACGCTATCATCTATTTGCGTGTCTCATTAAATATGTCTTTCAGGGCGTGTCCTCCGGGGCGAAGCCCGGGTAACCAGCTAGTTGTTTATAAGATTAAGATGCGTAACACTACAAAAAGGCGTGATATCCGTACAAAATTACCTTTTTAAAAAAAAGGTAAAAAAGAGCGCCAAGTACACGCATAGTAATGTATATGTTGTTACCTAAAGAAAAAAGTGGTAGTATTATACCTCGAAAAAACCTAAGTAACAAGTGGTATATCTTTATATCTCGAAAAATCTCGAAAAAATCTAAGCAGTAGTATCTTTATTTCCGAAAAATTATGACCCAAGTGATACACGTCACAAAATTATGTTACCTTATCAAAAAGAAGAGTCGCGCTTCAAGTGATCTATTACAATTACAAAAAAGAAATGATATCTCTTTAAATTAGAGCGCCAATCACAGAGAGAACATGTATATTGCCTCAAAAAATAATTGTTGCACTACTTTGAAAAATTTTTACATTGTGTCAATTAGAAAAGAATGTATAATAACAATTTTATAAGATTAAAAAGTTTTATTTAAATTTAACAAGGGAATACAAGATATTTAAATACAAAGTTATTTACATGTGTATTTTTTAATGGTCAAAATATACCAGAAGATAGAAAACATATACAAATATTGCACAGTGCGTCAGCTCCATTCAATTGTCCAGATCCAAAACTTATAGATAAAAATGCACATTGGGTATGTAGTTATTACGATACAACAGAAATATATATCTATAATTCAGAAAATAAACAAAAATTGCACGAACATCACGAGATATTCTTGAGAAAATTATTTCCAATGTACGATTTTGAGAATAATCCTGTTGAATTTCCTACTGTTACAATATCAACCAAACTGTAATGATTGCGGAGTTCTTGCTATAGTTTTTGCGATTTCATTATTGTTTAATATTAAACCTGACAAAGTTAGATATGATCATAGAGTAATGCGTTCACATTTGTTGAAGATTTTCGAATCGAATACAATTGAACATTTTCCTCAAGATCCACAAAGTGATGCTCAGACAGTGCTTCCATTAGCAGTAATAAGAGATAGAGAAGCTAAAACGACTGCTCTACGTATAAATAGACATTTATCTCAGAAAGATTCTTGTGAAACCTTTAGTAATACTGGAAATAATTGCGCTGAGAAACGTTGTCGAAAGGAACATGACTCGTTAGAAAATGATCGTGCTAAAAAACGGCGTCGATAACAAAATTCAGAAAACAATTGTGTTAATAATACTAAAATTAATCGCGCTAAGAAACGTTGTCGAGAGAAACAAGATTCAGAAAATGATTGTGCTAAAAAACGGAGTCAATATCAAAATTCAGAAGACAATCGTGCTAAAAGACGACGTCAGTATAAAGACAACTTAGCAAATAATCGCCTTAATAAGCGAAAACGTTATCTTATACATTCTCAGCAAGAACAAGATAGACAAAGAAAATATTATCTTATACATTCTCAGCAAAAACGAGATAGACAAAGAAAATATTATCTTATACATTCTCAGCAAAAACGAGATAGACAAAGAAAATATTATCGTATACATTATCTTATACATTCTCAGTGTTCGAGAGCGTTCGGTAGCGCGAGATAGCGCGCGGTAGAGGACGACCACAAAAGAAACGGAGAGGAACAGCAAGTACCGAAATACAAAGTTTAATGTTCAATATATGTACAGTTATTTACACGAGTTTCCCTTTCAGGCAAAATACCGTGAGCGCGCACAGAGTTTAGCTCGGCGAAAGCGGCGATGTAGCGATTAAGCTAGCAAAAAGCGGTGATAAACGATAAAGCAAGGCGATTGTGTAACGATACTAGCGGTGATTTGCGAGCGAAATCGATCCCGCGGCGCAGCGGCGGTCCTTTTAACTCCTCCGAGGCGAAACTCCCTCCCTGCAGGTTTCTCAGAATTTCGGGAGGGTGATTGGCCGTTGGAGTCTCGCGTCATGGAGCTGACGTTACCGTTTGCGTGGTGACCCGACGGGGTCGTCACCTGTTTTCGAGTGCTTTGTGTATAGCATGGATCGTTCCTTTGTTCTAGCATTGTTGTTTGACTTTATTATTGATGACAAAGTGAAAGTTTCTGGAAGGTTGATCCCGAACGATCCATGCTATACCGAATATTTCCGTGACAATTCTCGAAAGTAATATTCACGCGAATATTACTTTCCCGAATTTTCTGCTGGCATGCATGTGCAGACAGCTCGCGATGCTAAAGTTTGCGATCTCAAACACTCAGCAAGAAAGAGATAGACAAAGAAAATATTCTGATCGTAAATGGCTTTATAATAAGCGATATTATGAGAGAAAGAAGTCTAAATGCGTACTTGCAAACAAAAATCGTGATATTGCCAAAAATATTACTAAGAAATATGCAAAGTTTTGGTCACGAAATTATATAATAAAATTTCATCCTGTGGCAATTGAAGATATTGAAAAGAAACTTGATATTAAAAATCATATTGAAAGACGATTAGAAGCCGAAAGAATCGTACGTTGGTGTATGAATATTCGAGACAGTTTTGTCCGCAAGATCTATAAAATATTAGCTTCACTTAAAAATAAATCAGAAGCGTGTTTGACTCTTGCCGAAGAATGCTCTACAATTGACGATAAAATACGTGCATTATGTGGCATATCGCGACATACGGCTTCGTCTGAAAATTATTTTATCGACACATATCGTAACATTACTTCGTCACAACCTTTAGTAATGAACGTAAAAGGTCAAACTATGAATGTATTACCTTTGCAGCAGGCACAAGCAAAAAAATCATGGGAATGTAATACCTTGTGTACAATTGATGATCCGTTTTTAATCGATCGTTATGAAAAATTCCTTCAAACGATAAGTACATGTACTTTAAACAAAATACCACAATTGTTAGAAAAGATTCATACATGTACGATAAAAAATTTAAATAAAAAGGGTCACGCACATGCTTGTTACATTGATACGAAACTTTGCAAAGCAATGTTTCTTTGTGTTCAAATATTATCACCTCATTTTCCAAAGGTGAGACATATTAAACGTTTAATTTATCAAATAACAAGTTTCTATCGGAAAATGTTAAATCTGCAGAAGGCTTTAACTTCCGCTGATTTAGACACATTAAATGAAATTATAACTTTGGAACAAGAAAAAGCAAATATGTACAAACATCAACAGAGTTGTACTATTTTGAGTGATGACGATATCATTTCTCGCTATAGCAACGCATTTAAGGCTTTTACCAAACGCTGCATGGACACACCTCGATATGTTTGTGCATCATGTGAGAGACTTTGTTATAAGAGAAGTGTCTCTGAAATTAATAAGCTTAAAACGCAATTAGATATTCCAATTTGGAGAGATTTAATGGCGCATTTAAAAAAACATAACATTATCCCACAATACATATGTCGTTATTGTGCAGGAAAATTCCATAACGGATTAATGCCTGCGTATTGCGTTTTAAATGATCGATTTGTACGTGATACACCCGAAGAAATATCATCTCTTAACACGTTTGAAAAAATTTTTATACAAAGAGCTAAAGCTTTTCAAACTGTTGTTAAAATGGGAACTGTTATTAACAAAAAACTGCCTCATAGAAATATGGTACAAAAAGTAAAAGGTAGAACGTTTCATTTACCATTACCTTTACAAGAGACATGGAACAAATTATGTTCCGATACTGATCCAATTAATAAAAATCATGAAATGTACTTCGTACGTGTTAGAGGTGTTCCAACAAAATCCAAAATTGTTTGGGAGGAATACGTAGATCGTAAAAAGGTACACAAAGCTTTAACATGGCTCAAACGTAACAATCCTTTTTACAATAATATAACACTCTCAGAAACTCACGATGGATTATGTTTAGAGAAACTGGATAATAATGAATTTGAAGCACAAGAGACGGAAAATGATAGTGAATCTGTTTCGGATAACGAACAAGAATTGAGTCCAAAAGTTCCAATGGAAAAAACAAAAAATAACGTAGACGCTATTTTATCAAATGACGAACAAGAATTGAGTTCAAAAGTTCCAATGGAAGAAACAAAAAATAATAACGTAGACGCTACTTCAAATAATCAGCGTGAAGCGATGTTAACCCAGATTCTCGACGAAAGTCAAGATAGTTATTACGAGCAATACACTATTTATCCTTTATATGAAAAAAAATCATGTCAAAGTGCTACTGCCTTATATCAAATGTTAAAAGTTCAAGATTTGCCCTTGGACAATCGTGAGAAATCTTTAGATCTATTGTGTTTTCCAGATTTATTTCCTTTTGGTGTTAATGGACAACGCGAAACTAGACAGGTTAAACTTCACAGCCATGAATTTATTAAATGTTGTTTGACATCCAAACATTCACAATTTAGATTAAGTCCACAATTTTTATTTTTCTTGTTAAATGATGCGAATATTCGTCAATTAAGTCGTGGTATTTATCATAAATTGTATACAACAGATTCACGAGAACGTTATACGGCTAAAAAATATTTAGAAGCATTGCAGAAAGGTGATATGGAATCTGACTTGAGTTCGATATTTTCCACTTTAAGAAATACGGAACAATACTGGCGTAGACCAAGAAGTGATTTAATTGCTATGACGCAAGAATACGGACCTGCGGCATGGTTCTTTACAGTTAGTCCTGGTGAATGGATGTGGGAAGATTTAGGTGCATATATTCGTGAAGTAAATGGATGGCCAAACGATTCGACGCCCATTAGCGTACTCGTTGCTAAAGATCCCGTGTCGACATCGAGGTTTCTTGATAATAAATTCAAAGCGCTGCTTGATTTTATTTGTTCCAAAGATCACCCGATCGGAGAAGTAACACATTACTTCTGGCGACGAGAATACCAAGGTAGAGGTATACAACATTTTCATTTATTAATTTGGATTAAAGACGCGCCAATTATCGGTAAATCTTCTGTTGAAGAGGTTTCTAAATTTATTTTGCAACATATAAGTTGTAAAATGCCAGATCCAAATATTTCACCATTGTTATACAGGCGAGTCAATATGTATCAACTACACAAACATAACAATTATTGTCTTCGTTCTAAAAAAGCAGGACGTAAAACGATTCGTGTCTGTCGTTTTGGATTTCCTCGTCCAGTTACAGACCTGTTGATTCTGAGAGATGTCATAAGTTCGATAGCAGGTAGGAAACGATTAAAAAATAGAAGTAGGCTTTATGACCTTCCTCGAACAGATACTGAAACCTGTATAAATGATTATAATCCTATCATTCTTACTGCATGGGAAGGAAATATGGATATACAATTTATCGGTGAAAAAGCATCGCTGCTTACTTGGTATATTACTAAGTATATAAATAAACCAGGAAAAAGTGAAATATCTGATGTTATCTTTGATAGTAAAAATAAGAAAAACGAATCATTGGCGAGCCGTCTTTGGAAGATTGCTTTTCGAGCCATGAGTAATAGAGAATGTGGAGCTCTTGAAGCTGCTGATACACTGCTAGGTAATCCTTTATATGGGACTGATCGAAATACGAGTATTAGATGGTTAGATGTTAATATGATACGACATAGAAAAGTTAAAACCTGTAAGGAAATTGAAGCTCTTGATGGAGATTCCACAGAAATATTTTGTCCATCTATAATAGATGATCATTATCCACGGAGACCGAAAGAACTTGAATCCTTGTGTTTATATGAATTTGCACAGCAATATGATATTACGAAAATCAAACCACGAAGTAAAAATATTGAATTCTACAAGATGAATAATGGTTATTATCTAAAACGACGACAGCGTAATTATATTATTAATCACTATAAATATGATGTCAATACGCGGCCGGAAAATTATTTCTTTTCATTACTGCTTATGTTTAAACCATGGCGGAAACTGGAAGATCTTAAAAATGGATGTGATACTTATGCAGAATCATTTCACAAGGGAAAATTAGATCTTGAGAAAGCATTGTATTATCGTGAAAAATTAGAGGAATTGCAAAAAGCATTTGAAACTGCGAAGCAATTGGTTCAGCAACGTTTAGATGATTTAGAAAAACAGCACGAGTCTCAAGATGATCCCGATAATCCAATAGGTGTTCAAAATATTGAGGCTGGTGAAGCGATGCAAGATTTTAAGGATCTTGGTGAAAAATTAGTTCAGGAAATCGATGTATCTGAAATGATTTCAAATCTGAACGCAGATCAAAGAAGAGTATTGGACGATGTGATCAACATCGTAACATCGCCGGATAATAAACAATTACTAAAATTCGTTAGTGGAGAAGGAGGTACTGGCAAAAGTTTCTTAATTAAAACAATTAAATGCTGGATAAAACAAAATCTCAACAAGGATACCGTTGTAGCAGCACCTACTGGTATAGCAGCGTTCAATATTGATGGTTTGACCACTTACAGAGCGTTGCAGTTACCCGTTACACATGGTGATACTCCCAAGTATACACAATTATCTGATCACGTTTTGAAAGTTTTACGGGCAGATCTGAAAGATGTTATTCTTATTATAATTGATGAAGTGTCAATGGTATCTAATTTAAGTTTAGCGTATATACATTTACGACTATCTGAAATATTCAATACCACTGAAGATGGTTGGTTTGGTCAAAAGCATATTCTTTTATTTGGAGATCTGCTTCAATTACCTCCTGTACGTGAAAATTTTGTTTTTGCTCAATTATCAAGGAAAGAAATTGATAAATATATTGGCTCTATAGCGTCTACAAATTTGTGGAAAAATTTTAAATATGACGAATTAACTATCAATATGCGCCAGCAAGAAGATGAATCTTATCGTGAATTACTCTCGAGAGTTCGTATTGGTTTATTGACAAAATCTGATCTTGAGATTCTCGAAAAAAGAAAAATATCTTTTACAGGCGAGTCTTTCGAAACAAGATTATACGAATTATGTAATTTGATTGATAATTTGCCACCTGATACCGTTTGTTTACTGCCTACTTGTCATATGTGCGATGTTCTTAACAATGCAATGTTAAGTCGTATTGATTCAAAAGAAATATTATTAATTGCTGAAGATACGTATGAATGTGATAGACATATAAAAAAGAAAGTAGTAAAAAAATTGACGGATAATGATGAAGATAATACTAGAACAGCTGGACTTTCAAGACTAATTACAATTAAAATTGGAGCTAAAGTCATGATAAGACGCAATATTGATGTCACTTTGGGCCTTGTAAATGGTACAATTGCTACGGTTATTTCTGTTGTGCAGGATACTGATTATGTAGAAAAGATAAAACTTCTTTTACCGTCTGGTTTAGAGTATTTTATTGAAAGAGTAAGTGTCAAGTTTCAAGTAATGGATATGGATAAAGCGTATGTTGTTAGAAAACAATTTCCATTATCTTTGAGTTATGGCATCACTATTCATAAAAGCCAAGGATTAAGCTTGAGAAACGCTGTTATAGATATAGGTAATTCTGTATTTTGTCATAGTCAATCATATGTTGCGTTATCCCGAGTAAAATCTCTGAATGGATTGTATTTAATTAATTTGGATCCGTCATCTATAACAGTTAGTGATAGAGTTATTACCGAATGTAATCAGCTAAGACGACAATTTATACCACAAGCAAAAATGATTACTATTTCGAAACAACGTTTTCGAAAAGTAAAAGATGTTCCGTGGACATTGTCGAAAACAATTGCTTCCGTTCAAGAGTCACATCAAGAAGTTCGACAAAATACTGCTTGGGAGATACGTGCTTTTAAAAATAGAGATGAAGATTCGCACTGTGCAAATGCAGTATTACAATGCTTATTGCATTTAAGTATTATTAGAAAAAAATTGCTTAATATTAAGAAACAAGATGATTTAAGTAAATTAGCACAGCGATATGAAAGTAATATGGAAAATTTGAACACTGATGCAATACGGAAAAGTTTAGAAGAATACTTTTCTTCGATTAAACGAGATGCCGTCGAATTTCTTACTGCTATTTGTACAAAATATGATTATGTAAGAAATCTGGTAGAGCATCAAGTTACTTGCACTAGTCGGTGCAAATCATGTGGTAATACGAAAGTTATTATTACTGATAACAATATAGTTGTTCCAATTTCTATTAAAAATTTAAAGAAAAAATGTGATCTTAATGATTTATTAAAGACTACATTTTCACATTGGTGTCAATCATATGACAAATCATGCGAACATTGTGCAGGAAATGATATAATGTTTAAAAATGAATTAACGTTGACAAAAGAAATAGTTATTATTCATTTAGTTTTGTTTTCATTACAAGATAATAAAGTAATAAAAATACCACAGAAATTTTATTTAAATGGCATACCAACAGCTAAAGTATCAATAGCTAAACAGCAGTATAAAGTAATGAATGCTATATTTCATGATGGTTCATGTATTGAGAATGGCGATTATACAAGTATGTGTAGAGAAGGTACATCTTGGACTAAAATTGATGATGGAAAAAAAATGATTAAGAAACAAGGACAATGGCCTACAGGTGCTAGAATCATTTATATTGTTGCGCTCGACCGCGCGTTCGCCACACAATCACTCACTTTTACACTCGCGGCGCGTGTCACGACACTCTCGCACAAATAAGATGACTCGTTTAGAAAATCAGTAGCTCTTTATTACGACTCTCGGTATAATAGAGGAGCTCGGGACGACACGTCCGAACGAGACGCGTCCCAGAGTAAATCTGAACATCTGGTATAACAGGAAAATCAATAGTTAATTGAGCATCACGCAATCAATATTAGTAAACAAGCATCCGTCACTAAGGACGGTTCGCCACGCGACATCAAATGACGGGCGACTCGCATATACGCGCGACACAAGGATAGCACGGGCGTAACAATATATTATTTTTACGGGAGGGCTCTATTTGCCTACAAAACAATTGCCTACAGGTTTGATTGCACACACTTATTGCACACAATCCCGATAGCACACATTTCAAATTGCCTACAGAACGATTGCCTACAGGCATTATTGCGCACATATTTCTTTGTCTACACGATCATATTGCGCACAGCGCATTGCACACACGTCCGTATTGCACACAGAGCATTGCGCACACGACCGTATTGCACACAACGCATTGCACACACGACCGTATTGCACACAGCGCATTGCACACATGGCTGTTATTGCACACACGACCATATTGTACACAGTGCACTGTAAAAACGGCTGTATTGCAAACAGCGTATTGCACGCAGCGCATTGCACACATGGCTGTATTGCACACAGCGCATTGCACACACGACTGTATTGCTCACAGCGCATTGCACACACGACCGTATTGCACACAGCGCATTGCACACATAGCTGTTATTGCACACACGGCCGTATTGCACACACGTCCGTGTTGCACACACAGCCGTATTGCACACACGGTCGTATTGCACACACGGCCGTATTGCACACACGACCGTGTTGCACACACGACCGTATTGCACACACGGTCGTGTTGCACACACGGCCGTATTGCACACACGGTCGTATTGCACACACGGCCGTATTAGAATATTGCAATGCTTTAACTTTTTGTATTGTAGAAGACGATGGAAATGATGACGACGTTTACACCGAGTGATAACGGCTCGATTTACAGCGAAGTTTGAATATCGATGATAGAACTTAATTCGGCGTAAATCGGGCCGTGTAAACGTAGTCAAAGCTGTAGCATTGATACACGCGCTTCCGAAGGTTAGCGCTAGGTTGAAAATCCAATTACCTGTGTTATTCCCTGTTCCTGTTGCCTGTACTTTTGTATTGCATTCAGCTTAAGGCTTCGGGATACTCACCGCAGCCATATTGGAATCGTGACGTCAGACGCGAGAAATAACACGCTGAGAATTTTGCGTGCCATTTCTACATAAAAAAATATTTGGATTTAAAAAAACACTCCAGGTCGCTTTAGCACACTTCTAAAATAGTCCGAAACTAATCTTTTCTGTTATAAGTTAATAATAGGGTGGTTAAATAACTATATGGGACTTGGTGCGAAGTGTCATGATGCGATCAAGTGATTGTGCATCTGCAAGCTAGGTTTCATATTACAGTCATTTTTCAGCTGTTGATTGATTGTCAACAAAAAAGGTTAGTTTTCGGATTATTTTAAAAGTGTGTTAAAACGATCTGAAGTGTTTTTTTTCTAATCAAATATCTTCGTTATAAATAGCACGCAAGAATTCTCCATGTATTATTTCTCGCCTCTGACGTCACGATTTTCAATATGGCTGATTAAGTATCAAAAGCCTTAAAACTGTTCTATTTTTATGTAGATATAGTTGTTGAAAAATCACATAATTATTACTCTTTATGAATTAAGCTAATATGGAAAAAGTCCGAAGTGCTCCTTATCCGATTTTGATGAGCTTTCAATATGTCGTTTTTTTAGATGAAAATAAGGGATACGTATTCTTTTGGTACATATCCAATCGTATGTTTAAAATTTTAAAAAACTTCTTTCAAAAAGATCAAATTTTCTTTTTTGAGGTAAATATCTCTAAAACTATTTAATCTAAAAAAAAATTGATACAAGTAATATACAAAAAAAAGTGCAAGGTATAAGAAACAAAAAAATTACTTATATGCTTCAAGTTCTGTAAGGATATGTCGTTTTATGTGGGAGGGCTCCATTTGCCTACAAAACGATTGCCTACAGGTTCGATTGCACACACTTATTGCACACAATCCCGATAGCACACATTTCAAATTGCCTACAGAACGATTGCCTACAGGCATTATTGCGCACATATTTCTTTGTCTACACGATCATATTGCGCACAGCGCATTGCACACACGACCGTATTGCACACAGCGCATTGCGCACACGACCGTATTGCACACAGCGCATTGCACACACGACCGTATTGCACACAGCGCATTGCACACATGGCTGTTATTGCACACACGACCGTATTGTACACAGTGCACTGTAAAAACGGCTGTATTGCATACAGCGTATTGCACGCAGCGCATTGCACACATGGCTGTATTGCACACAGCGCATTGCACACACGACCGTATTGCTCACAGCGCATTGCACACACGACCGTATTGCACACAGCGCATTGCACACATGGCTGTATTGCACACAGCGCATTGCACACACGACTGTATTGCTCACAGCGCATTGCACACACGACCGTATTGCACACAGCGCATTGCACACATGGCTGTTATTGCACACGCGACCGTATTGCACACAGCGCATTGCGCACACGACCATATTGCACACACGGCCGTATTACACACACGGCCGTATTGCACACACGTCCGTGTTGCACACACAGCCGTATTGCACACACGGTTGTATTGCACACACGGCCGTGTTGCACACACGACCGTATTGCACACACGACCGTATTGCACACACGGCCGTGTTGCACACACGACCGTATTACACACACGGCCGTGTTGCACACACGACCGTATTGCACACACGGCCGTGTTGCACACACGACCGTATTGCACACACGACCGTATTGCACACACGGCCGTATTGCACACACGGCCGTATTGCACACAAGGCCGCGTTGCACACACGGCCGTGTTGCACACACGATCGTGTTGCACACACGGCCGTGTTGCACACACGGCCGTATTGCACGCACGGCCGTGTTGCACACACGGTTGTATTGCACGCACGGCCGTGTTGCACACACGACTGTGTTGTACACACGGCCGTGTTGCACACACGGTCGTATTGCACACACGGCCGTATTGCACACACGACCGTATTGCACACACGGTTGTATTGCACACACGGCCGTATTGGAATATTGCAATGCTTTAGCTTTTTGTATTGTAGAAGACGATGGAAATGATGACGACGTTTACACCGAGTGATAACGGCTCGATTTACAGCGAAGTTTGAATATCGATGATATAACTTAATTCGGCGTAAATCGGGCCGTGTAAACGTAGTCAATGCTGTAGCATTGATACACGCGCTTCCGAAGGTTAGCGCTAGGTTGAAAATCCAATTGCCTGTGTTATTCCCTGTTCCTGTTGCCTGTACTTTTGTATTGCATTCAGCTTAAGGCTTCGAGATACTCACCGCAGCCATATTGGAATCGTGACGTCAGACGCGAGAAATAACACGCTGAGAATTTTGCGTGCCATTTCTACATAAAAAAATATTTGGATTTAAAAAACCACTCCAGGTCGCTTTAGCACACTTCTAAAATAGTCCGAAACTAATCTTTTCTGTTATAAGTTAATAATAGGGTGGTTAAATAACTATATGGGACTTGGTGCGAAGTGTCATGATGCGATCAAGTGATTGTGCATATGCAAGCTAGGTTTCATATTACAGTCATTTTTCAGCTGTTGATTGATTGTCAACAAAAAAGGTTAGTTTTCGGACTATTTTAAAAGTGTGTTAAAACGATCTGAAGTGTTTTTTTCTTTCTAATCAAATATCTTCGTTAAAAAATAGCACGCAAGAATTCTCCATGTATTATTTCTCGCCTCTGACGTCACGATTTTCAATATGGCTGATTAAGTATCAAAAGCCTTAAAACTGTTCTATTTTTATGTAGATATAGTTGTTGAAAAATCACATAATTATTACTCTTTATGAATTAAGCTAATATGGAAAAAGTCCGAAGTGCTCCTTATCCGATTTTGATGAGCTTTCAATATGTCGTTTTCTTAGATGAAAATAAGGGATACGGATTCTTTTGATACATATCCAATCGTATGTTTAAAAGTTTAAAAAACTTCTTTCAAAAAGATCAAATTTTCTTTTCTGAGGTAAAAATATCTTTAAAACTATTTAATCTAAAAAAAAAATTGATACAAGTAATACACAAAAGAAAAGTGCAAGGTATAAGAAACAAAAAAATTACTTATATGTTTCAAGTTCTGTAAGGATATGTCGTTTTATGTAGATATAACACGAATACATGTTGTATATTCTTTCCGACATTTTTGAAACTATTAAGACTCAGACGTATGCGGGAAAACGAGACGTACATATCGGACTCGCGTGGAAAAAATTCAGTTTGTTGTTATTCATCGAACGTCGTTTCCATTTTCGTATTTTTAAAACATCTTTTCGGCGACTTTTTCCCATTTGACTTGACAACGCATCGAGCCTGAGTAATAAAGATAGCACGCTCGTCATACCTCGTAGATTCTGTTACTGCAGAATCTAACGCGATAAAATACAGAAGATACGATCGTCTCTATTTGGCGACAAGTCCTGTCCCGTGAAGATATAAATGCCGTGAGTTTAATATAGTTCTGTACCGTTGGGGAGAGAATCGTAGAAAAAATACGAAAGATGGAAACGAGAGTGAATTTGTCTGTTCTTTTTAGGTTCTCGTGCATCCTCGCATGAATGTCGACATCGAGCTTTGTACATTACCTTCGAGATCCGCGACTTCAGAAACACCTAGTGAGTTCGCGTTTTACACAATCACTATACGCTTTACATTCACGCTGATGTTCCGGGTTCACGAACGGCGCGGCACGACAAAATGGCCGCGAGAGAGGGGTCGATATCGGGATCGAATTCCCTGCGCTGAGTTATTGAGAAGTGCTCGCTTGCCCTTACGCTCGATTATCACAACACTTGTTGCAATCACTATACCCGGGCTGACTGCATGTGACGGTCTCGTTCGCCGTCTGTACGTTCTTTTAGATGAGGATCACGGTACCGCACGCGGTGATCACGTGATCCGTTTGTGTGCGTTGCCCACTCGATTGCGGGCGACAAATCTCGTCAATCTCGTATGACGAGATATATTGCGCGACGACTAATGCCGCTTGCGACGACACTTGTACGCTCGAAACTACCCCTCGCACAGGGCTTCTCGCGTCCCCCAATACCGAACTCCTCGCAGTCGGAAAACGGCTCACTCTTCGCTGCACGAGTGAAAGAGCGATTCGAGATGTTTCACGCGGCGATCTCACGGATGCGGCTCGCAATGAAACTTGATTACGGACTTCACGCATTGGCGGTCGAGACCATTCCCGATAGGCACAATGTCGCGAACGCCCGGCTCGATGTGTCTCTTTTCGCGGCAGAGAACAGAAGAGAGCGCGGATCGATATCGATTATCCTTCGTCCCGATAGGAGACCCTCGGCGGGGGTATGGGCCTCACGAAGGGCGAATCACATGGATCCGCGATGTAACGCGTTGCGCGGTATACATATTTAGGAAAACGCGTGCGCGTTTCGCAATCGCGCTGTCGAAACGGTAAGCGCGATATTCGGGTGATCTCGGATAAAGTCGAGTCAAGCCCGAGGGTTGTTTGTGCTTGCGCCAGGGGCGATTACTTTCGCGACAGCGCTCTGCTACCTGATTTTACCTTAATCCTAAACATACTGCCCGCCTCGAAGCTTTAGTTTCAAAATTTTCTGACTTCGAATGTGATGAAGTTCGAGGAGGTCGATATGTGAACGCACGAAATCTTATGAGCTAATTGAACGCAAACTGACAGACTGTCGCAGAACTTTATTTACAAGACTTAAGCAATAAGGGTAACAAGAATATCGCACGAACCGCCCGCCGTGGCAGACAGATTAGCGACGCGACGGCTGAAGAGAAGTCGAATCGTTACTAGAAGTCTCGTCAGAACGCGTCTCACAGTCAATCGGCAGCAAACACAGTTTTACGATCGGCCGGGTATACTCGGACGTCGCGGTTTTGACATTCACAACACGAATCAATCCATCGGAACCGGCGTGGCACTGGGTAATTCGACCAAGCTCCCATTTACAAGGAGGCAGTGTGGCATTCCGCAATTAAACGAGCTGCCCAACTTTCACGGGCGTTTGCAATTTTCGCCATTTAACACGCTGCTGCAACGTGTTAACGTAATCTGTTTGCCACAATTTCCAAAAGCGCTCGGTCAAATGTCGACCACCTCGACAACCGATTTTCATGCAAATCTAATAGCGATGGCTCCGGATTGACCGCGATCGCCGATCCGATTAAAAAATGTCCGGGCGTTAAGACCTCGTAATCATTGAGCGTATCTTTCAACGGAGCGAGAGGACGCGAATTAAGACACGCTTCGATTCGGCACAACAAAGTCGTAAGCTCTTCGAACGTGAGCATGTGATTCTGGAGTACCCGACGGAGATGATGTTTCACGCTCCGGACTCCGGCTTCCCATAAACCACCGAAATGTGGCGCAGACGGGGGAATAAAATGCTATTGGACATTATCGGAAGCGGTGGCGTTGAGAAAATTCGGATCATTAACGGCTGCGCGATATGCTTGGGATAACTCTTTAGTGGCTCCGACAAACGTTGTCCCGTTATCGGAGTACATTGACTCCGGCAATCCTCGACGAGCGCAAAATCGAGAAAAGGCGTCTAGAAACGCGGGTGTGGAATAATTTCCTACTAATTCTAAATGGATCGCGCGGGTTGCAAGACAGACAGACAACGCGATATACGCCTTTCGTGAACTAATTCCGCGGCCCCCGGAAGCGCGAACTTGTACGGGTCCCGCGTAATCGAGACCGCAATGTGAGAAACTGCGCGATGGCGGAGACACTCGCATGGTAGGAAGATCTCCCATGAGCTGCTGGGGCACGACCGCTTTTTCACGCGTGCAAACCACGCACTTATGAATTATCGATCGGACCGCGCTTCGAGCTCGTAAAATCCAGAAGTCCTGTCGCAGTGTTGCGAGCGTGAGCTGCGTGCCTGCATGAAGCCTTCGCAAATGAGCTTGCCGAATGAGTAGAGTCACTAACGGATGTGACGCGAGTAAAATTGGATGCTTAGAATTAAACGAGATCGGAGCGTTTTTGAAGCGTCCTCCGACTCTAAGCAATCCCTCGCGATCCACAAATGGATTTAACGATAAGAGCGGACTTTTAGCATTTAATGGTTTGTTGTTGGTCAACGCGGTAAGTTCGGCGGAAAATAATTCAAGTTGAATCTGCTTGAGCCAGAATGTGCGAGCGCGATGACATTCGTGGACCGACAAGGCGAGTCCCTGTGGCGCGAGATCCGATGACCCATCCGCAAGACGACAGCGAGAAACAAATTTCATGATGTACGCTGTTACACGAATGAGTTTAGCCTACTCTGAATACTGTGCTGCTAGATTCCACGAGACGGGAGGAGTCGCAACGTGTACAGTGACTGCGCGTTCCTCGAGCGACGTTTCGGCGAGAGGCGATGTAAGGCCTTCCGGCCATTTTTCCTGAGGGAACTGAAGCCATGGGGGTCCCCGTCACCATAACGGGTGATTCACTAATTCGTGACCGAGTAAGCCGCGAGATGCACAATCTGCCGGATTGTCCGCGGTAGCTACGTGATGCCATGTCACGTTCGGGAGAAGCGATTGAATTCTTGATACGCGATTCGCAACGAAAGTTTTCCAATGAGACGGATGCCGTTTCAACCATGCGAGTACGATTTCGGAATCGCTCCAACAATATCGCGCAACGACATCAACCGCGATCGATTCTTGAACAAATTCCATTAAATCAGCTAATAATAACGCGGCAGAGAGCTCCAACCGAGGGACGCTCATCGTTTTTATCGGAGCTACCTTAGATTTTCCCGCGAGGAGCGAGATTGTTACTTCGCCCGACTGTGATATTACGCGAAGATATACGACGGCTGCGTATGCAACAGTAGATGCATCAGCGAAGCCGTGCAACTCACAACGAACGGAATCAGATTCCTGCCCTGTCCAACGCGGAAGCTGCACTTCATTAAGCGCGGATACATTTGTGTAGATAAGCTGCCAATCGCGGAACACGTCGGGAGGAAGTTCGTCGTCCCAATCGAGCTTGAGACGCCATAATCGTTGCATAAAAACTTTCGCGGTAATTATGACGGGGGTGACTCATCCGAGCGGGTCAAACAACTTTGCGATCATTGAGAGAATTGATCGTTTCGTTTTCGGGATGTGAGCTTCGATCGCGACCCGATACTGGAACACATCTCGCGCGGGATTCCAGCTAATTCCGAGAATCTTTAAATGTTCATCAGTTTGCAAAATTTTATTGCATGCGAGACCGTGATTGGCCGGATCGATATCCGATAAAAGCTCCGAGTCGTTGCTCGCCCATTTGCGCAGTTCAAAGCCGCCTTTTTTTAAGAGTGCGATGAGTTGAGTGCGAGCTTGACGGAGGCAACCGCGTTTGTGTGCACCGAAAAGAACCTCATCGATATATTTTTTTCTTGCGAAGGATGATGACGGCCAACGGGAAAGCTTGCCCTTCATCAATAACTAACTGCT